>NC_056728.1:313518697-313573697 GCF_019279795.1 Protopterus annectens
TATTCTAATTAGATAATGTTTATGGTTAGATAGCTTTGTGTTTTTTTTCCCTGTATCTATCTTGTTAGCTCTTTTTACTTACCTACCTATGTATATGATTTTAGTCCTTGTCACAGACCTGATGAAGGTTTTATTGCATTATTAGTTACCCAAAAGCGATTTTAAAAAGTCAATTTATAAGTATTTCTTCAGAAAAAGAAGATACTTCCCAAACTCTTCTTTTATATTACATTAAAGGAAGTGATGTCATAAATTAAACCTCATAATCATTAAGACCATTTTTAAAAAATGACTGTCATGAAAAATGACTATCGTAAAAACATTTTTTTCATATAAAATGAATATGTCTTATTTATAAATCATGTTGTATTTACTTTGAACAGTTTAAAACGTAAAATGAGGTGAAATGGTGATTTTATATATAAAAAAAAAAAAAAAAAAAAAAAAAAAAAAAAAAAAAATCAACATATTCCAGTGAATCCTTATACTTGGTATATATTTTCTGTGTGTATAATGTATTTATAAAACACACAACTATATCATTGTGTGTGTTTTTGTGTTAGTTATAAAATCCTTGTGTATTTACTTATTATATGTTGTGTATTATGTGTTATACCACTGTCATTATAATTCCAGCTTCCTTTACAAAGTTAAATGAAACAAACAAAGTGTCATGAATACCTTAAAAAATACATTATAATAATGAATAATGATATACAATGATAAGGATTCACTGGAATATGTTGATTTTTTTTTTTTATATAAAATCACCATTTCACCTCATTTTACGTTTTAAACTGTTCAAAGTAAATACAACATGATTTATAAATAAGACATATTCATTTTATATGAAAAAAATGTTTTTACGATAGTCATTTTTCATGACAGTCATTTTTTAAAAATGGTCTTAATGATTATGAGGTTTAATTTATGACATCACTTCCTTTAATGTAATATAAAAGAAGAGTTTGGGAAGTCTCTTCTTTTTCTGAAGAAGTTCACTGAATTAAATGTGAAAGAAAGCGCTAAAAATACTGTCTCTTGGTGGTCTCTGACAGTCTTAATCTCCGTTTGTTTCTTTGTTTGGTTTCACAGTATTTTTTTCATTTGTGTTTGGAGTACAAAGATTTACGGATGGCCACGGAGATGTCTTCCCAAGATGAGTTACTGGATATGTCTACATATCCAGTTCCAGACGATACAACGTTGCGGCCTGAAGAGCCGGTAATTTTATTTGATTCCGAGGAGAGACTGGCTACGAAAGTAGCAAAGATGGTTTTGGACTTTTTAAAAAAAGATTATTCAGTCGGTGACTGTCCGAACACTGTTTCGAACAAATTAACTGTTATCCAGCAGGATAAATCTACCAAAGCAGTCCATCTAACTGTCGGTAAAGGTGGGAGAGTAGGCGGTTCCATCAATACCTGCCAATCTACAGGACCGACGGATTCCGAAGCACAGGCACAGACACTTCCGGTCTGTTCGGATGAAGTGAGGAACGGAGGTAGTGGCAGTTTAATCGAAAACAACGGGCGAAAGGAGAGGACTGAAACGCTCATGTTTGAAAACAACATCATGGGTTATATACATAATAAGACAGTCAATCCGTTTTCAGACATAGATGACGTTTCTCCGGGCACTAAAGTAAGTAACTCTTTCAATGACAGTTTTTCCTGTAAAAGACGTATTTTCGACTTGGAGAAACTTGTATTCAAACATGCAACTTTGGTTCTAGAAGTGCACTATCTAAACGAATGTATAAAACGGAAGATAGTGCCACAGGGGCTAAGGGTTGCTAAATTTCCAAACTGTGTGACCCCTGGGGATGATTTGTGTAACCGTTTAACAACATTATACAACGAGACAGGTGTCGCCATGATGGGGTTATTAGTAAGCCATTATGAAAATGAAATAGTGAGAATTACAGAAGACATTAAAGTTTTGGATGATTCGATTAAAGGCTCTGATTGCTTTAGTACCTTTTTGTCTTTATATAACAGCGTAGAAGCTAAGGTTAACAGACATTGTGCCACTATAATTTCACGAAAACAAAATAAGCTCAAGAGGGACATCAGAGCTTATAAATTGGATCAAGCTTATATTAGTAATACTGATAAAGTTATGGACATTGAGGTACCTGTCTACCAGACAAATTCAGAGTCTAATTCTTTAACACAACAGGATTTGAACATTGGAAATGATCCAAACAATCAGAGTGTAAAAAGAGGGGAGAGTTCTAATGGGAACACTGTGAAAGAAGTTTTGACTTGTCCTAATAAGAACATTCCTTCTGCATCTGATAACACCTTTGCAGAAGTATTAAGTCAAAACAATGATAAGCTTAATACCCCTTTTCGGAAAGAGGGTTATCAACTGAGAAGGACTACAAAATGGTTCAACACAACACAACAAAAGGGAAAAAGAAAAGGGAAAAACAGATAGAAGCATTGGACTCTTCATCATATGAAATGTTTTCTATTAGTATTGTCAATTTGAGTTGTTTTTCACTTTCACCTGTGATTAGTGATGTGTTGAGGAAAGGTTTTTCTTTCATTCCAAAAAATAAGGTAAAGTTGGACAAACTTTTGGTAGATTTTAGATTGTACTTGAGGAAGTTAAATCTAAAATATATCATGAATGATGTTGAAAATAATCACACCACACCACACAATTTAATGCCTAGTAGACCTAGTACGTTCAATCCACCTTTATTGAACACACTACAGGTGTTTCAGAATGTGTGTGAAAGGCAGTTCAGGGAATTAAATCCATCAGGGGCACCTGAAAATTTGAGTAAAGAAGAGTCTGAAGCCTTGGAACAGCTGGCTAATAACCCTAATTTAAGGGTAATGAGAGCTGACAAGGGTGGCAAAATTATCATAATGGATAATTCTGACTATGAAAAAGCTATTGATTCACTTCTAAATGACAAAACTAATTATTGTAAAGTGTCATTGGAGTTAGTTAAATCAAGTTTTAGGAACATAGATGGAATGTTGTTTGATATGTTTTGCCAGGGTGAGATCAACCAGACTGACTACAATTTTTTGACTGTAGAAAATCCAAATATGTCAAATTTCTTTGGGATCCCCAAAATACAAAATACAGAAGAAGGATTAACATTTAGACCCATTGTATCTGCTAGAAATTCAAAAACAGAAAACATCTCAGTATGGTTGGACCATATTCTTAATCCCATAGCACAAAGGTCTGAATATTATTTAAGAGACTCTTGGCACTTGTTAGAAATTTTATATAACACTAAAATCACAAGTGAGAAGGCAGTTTTTGCAACTTTGGACGTGAAAAGTCTTTACACATCCATTAACCAGGAGGAAGGGTTAGAGTATACGAGAGAATACCTCTCCATTAACACTGACCTT
This sequence comes from Protopterus annectens, assembly GCF_019279795.1. NCBI lineage: Eukaryota > Metazoa > Chordata > Ceratodontiformes > Protopteridae > Protopterus > Protopterus annectens. The sequence goes on from NC_056728.1 coordinate 313,522,081, forward strand.
CGAGGAGAAAGAGTCAACACACTATGTGCTTTAATGGGAACTGTATTAGAAAACAACACTTTTAGATTTAATAAGAATCTATATAAACAAGTTTCCGGAGTGGCCATGGGGTCAAGGGTTGCACCAACTTTTGCCAATATTGTGATGGCCAACTGGGAACGAAATTATTTAAAAACACACCAAAGTTTTCCAAAAATAATTTTCTATTGCAGATACATTGATGACCTGTTTTTCATCTGGGATGGAGAGAAAAGTGAGTTTGAAAACATGGTGGATGATTTAAACAAAACCACTAACTTTTTTATTATTTAAAATGGGTGGTTTTGGAAAGCAAATCAACTTTTTAGACCTCACCCTTAAAATAGAAGGCTTGGAAGGTAAGATACAAAGTAAAATCTACAGGAAGTCATGTTTTGTCAATCAATACTTGCAGAAAGATAGTCTTCACCCAGAGCTCATGAAGAAGGGGGTCATCAAAGGGCAAATGATTAGGTTAAGTAGACTCACATCTGAAGATGGGGTTTATGAAGAAGAATTAACACTACTTAGAAATATGTTTTTACAAAGGGGTTATGAAAACAGTTGGTTATTAAAGCTAGAAGAAGAAGTGACTAGACTAAGAAAGGGGGTGGCTAGGCCAATATTGGCATCAAACGATGTCATAGTAGGGGCCCCTAACATTATTGAAAGAGATGTAGCCACCAGAAAAGGAGATTACAAAAGTGCTTTTCCATTACCTATAACAGATGAAATGTGGTTAATAAAAAACACAATAGAAAGGAATTGGAACATCATTTTGGGTAACAAGGATTTGTCGAACATTTTGGGCAGATCTCCTAGATTTACGTACAAAATGGTTACAAATATTAAATTAATTTTAGAGAGACCAAAAAACTCAAACTATTCAAAAGGAGTGGTAGTTAACAAAAAGGGAACTTATGGATGCAGCAATTGCAAACAATGTAGGTTCATTAGTAACACTTCTTTTATTAAAATCAAACATCTCGGCAGAACTTTATGGGCTTCTAAGTATTACAACTGTAATAGCCAATTTGTGGTTTATTTGGCGAGTTGTTCAACATGCCAATGTTATTACATTGGAAAGACCAAGAGAGTGTTGAAACGTAGAATATATGAGCACGTGTTGGCTATCAAAAAAAAGGATAAAAACAATGCTTTAGCAAGACACTCGATAGAATGTGAAAATTTTAAAAAATTTGAATTTTCCATTCTAGAACAGATTGAACAGGGAGTGTTTGTGGGTGACTTAAATAATAAATTAGAACAGAGAGAAGCATTGTGGCAACTTCTGTTATGGGCAGATCATCCACCTGGTTTAAATGAGATGGTTAATTTAAAATGCTTTTTGGTGGACAGATAGACTAAAAGTATTAGCACAACATCAGTTAAAACTAGTGTTTATGAATTATTCATTATTATAATGTATTTTTTAAGGTATTCATGACACTTTGTTTCATTTAACTTTGTAAAGGAAGCTGGAATTATAATGACAGTGGTACAACACATAATACACAACATATAATAAGTAAATACACAAGGATTTTATAACTAACACAAAAACACACACAATGATATAGTTGTGTGTTTTATAAATACATTATACACACAGAAAATATATACCAAGTATAAGGATTCACTGGAATATGTTGATTTTTTTTTTTTATATATAAAATCAACATTTCACCTTATTTTACGTTTTAAACTGTTCAAAGTAAATACAACATGATTTATAAATAAGACATATTCATTTTATATGAAAAAAATGTTTTTACGATAGTCATTTTTCATGACAGTCATTTTTTAAAAATGGTCTTAATGATTATGAGGTTTAATTTATGACATCACTTCCTTTAATGTAATATAAAAGAAGAGTTTGGGAAGTCTCTTCTTTTTCTGAAGAAGTTCACTGAATTAAATGTGAAAGAAAGCGCTAAAAATACTGTCTCTTGGTGGTCTCTGACAGTCTTAATCTCCGTTTGTTTCTTTGTTTGGTTTCACAGTATTTTTTTCAATTTATAAGTATGTTAGGATTTCCTTAATAACTGGTTTTGGAATGTTAGGTTGCAAACAGGTAGGTAGTATTTTCCTTAACTAGGATTTAGTTTGATCTAATCAGTATTAGTGTGTGGAGGTGGGTACTTGCTGTTCTTAAATGTACTTTTATGGCCCTGTTTATACTGTTTGCCTGGAATAGGCTGGTTTTAAACAATACATATTTCCACACCTACTTCTAAGTGTATAAAAGCTGATATGTTTAACATTGTAAAGTATTTCTGATGTTTTGTTACTGAGGATCTCTTATCTTATGAATAATGGCTTGTTGCTTTGGAAAACTGCCTGTGTTTCATGATGTTTTGGAAATTATTGTGACTGATCTCATCAACGAAGTTTTAAGACTATTAGCTTTTCTGTTTTTTTTTTTTTTCCTCAACACTCATGTTGGTGAGGAACTACAGAGATTCCTGTGCTTGTTCATGTTTCAATAACCAATTTTGCCATGAAACACCTAGGCAGCATGGATTACAATTCAGATCAAATAATAAGACAAATGAAATGTATAGGAACATAAACTTATATTTCCTACCTATGGAGTGTTCAACGTTCCCTTTCTTGGCTACTGGTTCTTTTAACAGAATTCTTTCTTTCTGCTGGTTAATATCTGCTGTAAATCTTCTCTAACTCATGAATACTGGAACATATGAACTATCATACAGACAAAACTTAAAGTGTTTCTGAAAGAATCAGACTAAAAGAAATAGCTTTTAAATTAATATTTCTTAATCTCATTAACATTTCCTATGTCATTGCTATTAAACTGTAGATAAAGATAATGGAGAATACTGGACTGCAGATAACTTGCAGTCAAGAATGAAGACCACGGTATACACCATCACTTAAGGCAGTAATACACTAGTATTACATATTCATAAAGCTTTCTTCATCCCATTTAAAAAGTTAATAAAACAGCAAGTTTTACATCAACATCCATTTTTTGTTCTTTAGGAATGAAGAAAAACTTCAAAAGTATATATAAACTATACAGTGCATTTTTCTGCTTCTTCAGAAAGCCCAACTAAGTGTCATAGAATATTGACCAGTTTCAAAGCAGCTGCTTAAGTTTTACATTATGTACCTGGCATTCTTATCTAGGTAACAAAATAGTATTATACAATGACTGGCCATTAATATTCAAAAATAAGCATGCTAATTGGACAGTCCAACCAGCGACCCTTTCAACCTCATGACCAAACCACACCAACAGTGGGTATATCCAGCATTACCCACACCAGTCACCCAGCTATGGGTTAGTGCTACAAATAGTCAGTAGGATCACATGTTCAACTAGCTATGTGGTTTGTGCAAGCTTTCCACTTGTTTGCTGACTAAGCTGGAAGTGTGATGCATAATAATTGAGTCTATGCTAATAATGAACAAGGATTATTAGTTTAGACTCAGTTATTAAGCATGATGTGGCTGCAGTGGTGCAGCGGTTAGCATTGTCGCCACACAGCAATAGGTTCTCCCATTTGATTCTCGGCTGGAGCGCCTTCTGTGTGGAGTCTGCATGTCCTCCCCGTGGTAGAGTGACATCTAAAGACATGCAGGTAGGTGCGAGCATGTGTGGGTGTGCCTTCTTTGAAGTTGGGCGTCGGGCTGGCAATTTGGCACCGTAAAAATCCACTGCCAATCATTAGCAGACTGGAGTTCTGCTGTGGCGATCCCTAACCGGGAAAAGCCGAGAGAGAGAACTCCGTTATTAAGTATGACACTTCCAGCTTTGTCAGCAAACAAGTGGAAAGCTTGCACAAACCACATAGCCAGTTATGTTACTTCAGGGCTAGTCTATGCCAAATAAAATGTGTAGCAGAAGATAATAACAGAAATGAATAGCTGAAGCATGGATGCTGTTTAAGCTTTATGTCAAGTCATTTGCTTTGCATGTTTCCAAATCACATACCTACAAATCTAGTTTACTGCAACAAAATGTAGCATTAAAAAAAACATAAGCTTTGTTATTTACAGGATATCCCAGCATTTAGTTGAAGACTATTTTGATAATCACATGTATTGGAAGTCATCATATCCATAAAATATGGTACATTACATTATATAAAAGAACTGAGATGCTGGGATATTATCAATTATTTTAATTCAAAGTCATACCTCTCAATCTCTTAGCACAAGAAATCTGAACAAATCCAACAGTAATAAAAGGACAAAATCCCAAAAATAGGGGCAAGTTTTAAATATTGTTCTTATTAACCTAGAAAGTTGTTAGAATAAAAGGTTTTGTATTACCATGTATTTTCCTAAGGATATAAAATCTGAAACTCAAATGCCTGACATTATTACATACTTCAGTTCTAAGTGATTTCCCAGAAAACCATACATTTTATGAGGAACAGACCAAAAATGAGGCACAAATCTGGACATTCTGCGAAAATCTGAACAGTTGAGAGGTATGATTTAAGTGCTGCCCACACCAAAATACAGCATTTGTAAGTTGTAGTCTTGTAGTTCTGTTCTTCTTTTAACATTATTGTGTTTTATGCATCCTGTCCTATTATATAATAATTGCTATTTTTCTGTATCTTATGTTTAGATGTCTCATTTTAAAAGGGACTTAAATGATCCAAAAAGACTGCCTATGTACAAGTTCTAGGTGAGATCTCACCAGTGCTTTATACAACAGAGTAATGATATCCAGTTTCCTGAAGTTCACATCTTACCCTCTACACCCACATGTGAAGTTCACATCTTACCCTCTATAACCACATGCCATGTTCACCCCTTTTTTATATGTCTCTGTCTTTCTGCTTGACGAAGTAATCACAGCAAAACAAAGTACTAATTTTAGTTCTTCTTGATAGAATGAATAACCTTGCCCTTTCTTATTTTAAGCCTGAGTTGCCAGTTCCCAGACCACTCTGCTAACCTCTCCTCATCTACTACTATTATCTCAACCTTTGTGCCATAAGCAGATGAACTATTTTTACTATAGAGGTTACTAGGCGAATGAAACATAAATACCTTGAGCAGTCAGGTCCAACCCATGTGAAACTTCAATTTGTTATTTCTCCTCTGAAATGGATTTAGATTATTTTATTAGTTGTATAAACGATTTAGTTATTACATCTGTCCGTCATTACACAATTATTAAAACACTTCAAATACAGACAAATGGCCTATTATTAAGTCACCATGATAGTCAGGGATACTGTTTGGTATCTTAGTTTTATTCTCACTTTCTTCAACATTTGAAAACTTTTTGCTACCCACTTTATGGCATGCTCATCCTTGGTTTTCAACAAAGAGGAAACCACTCCTTTGAATTAGTAGATATGAAAAACTTGTAATCTGAGCAAAATGTACTGGAACACGTCCCCTAATGTAGCTGTAGTTGGGACATCTGTTCAGAACGTGAGCTATATTCCCTTTTAGCTTTTATCTATCTCATCTCCACTTATTTCTTCATTCCAGAAATTTCCCTTACATCTTTCAGACTTATGCTTCTCATAAATCTCCATTGTTTAACTTGTACACATGGTGTTATTCTGCTGACATATGTCTTCAACAGAAAATTCAGAGAATTTGTTCTCTATTTCTTCCATTTCCCTCTTACAACATGCCTGTTTTATTAACTTCCTTAAGTGAGGAAATATATCTCATTTATAAGTGCATTTCCTTGTACTTCAGTGTATAATTCTCAAAGACTCGCCTGAATTCTTACTGTGATGCTTGTTTGTGTCCCTTCTTTAGCCAATAACTTATTTTCCATCCAATTGTCCATGCTTGTATCAACTCCTTATAATGTAGCCAACTTTACCCATTGCATTAGCACTCAGCCATCTAAGAATTTCAATATACTGGATATGTCACAATGATTTCTTCGTATAAACCCAGAAACAATGGGGACTATTTCATTACCTTTCAAATTCTTCTTTAAGCAGATTAATGATGACAAGGTTTTCTTAATCAGAACCACTTGTTTTCTAGTTTTTATGTTTTCCTGTCCACCTCACCAAATGCAGCTCTGACTCCATCCTTTACAGCTTATTTTTCAACCTTTTATATATAACAAAAACAAATACCTTACAAATGCCCAGGTACACTTTTTAACATTCATCTGCTAATTGGATAAGCCCACTAGACACAAGTGCATCTTTTCAGGGGGAGCCCAGGAGGACTGTATGGTAAATAACTATCATACTGCACAAATGAAGAAAGAGAAACTCAAACTTGGTGTTACATGGTGGCACTCGTCATTATCTGATGGATTTTCAATATCTACTTCTGTCATGAATACTAATAATAGTACCAGTTCAGGTGACACTGACAGAAGCTTCCAGCCATGAGCCTGTGTTGCCTTGAATCTGAGTGTATTGCTTCTGTATCTTTAATGTTATATACATCAATATTTTAGAAGTTTTTTTTTTCTTTTTTTATGATTCTTCCTGGAAAATAAGTATAATTCATATGATTAAAATTTAATGTCTCCCTTCGTGATTTTTCTTTGTGCCATCTTACCTCTGAAGTGATTTGCTAGGCACATTCTCCATGATTTGTGACCTGTTAAACAGGGACATTTGTGACCCCACCCACCATGGCCACTACTTTAAGGAGTTTTAGAAGTAATCTTTCTAAGATCTGGGAAGTGTTTGTCCACCGATATATCTTTGTTTGCATATAGCATAATGCAGAAAAGCATACATTCTCAATATGCTATAATTAGATATCTACCAATAAAGCTTAGCTTGGAGGAATTCTAAGATTTAACTGCTTAGCAGTCTGTAATCATTTTATTTAATATTAAGAAAACAGAATAAATAAATCAAATTTGTAGCAGAGTTATTTTACTGGGTGAAATTATAACATGTGAAACTTGCTACTGGTCTACTGGCTCTGATCTTTAAGATGCAGTGTCAGAGTAAATTACCTCTTTGTTTTGACAGTATGGAATACTTCTGGTAGCTCTAAATATAAACTGTTTTTGCACTCTTAATACTTCTCCCAATACCAGAGTAGTTGTACCTCTTGTAGATCTCTCATGGTATACCTTCTTTCTTTTCTGACCTTCCTGCCAAACTTCTTAAGCTTGTGGCATAGCCTCTACTTAAAATAACATTGAAGATACTGGTAATTTAGTTTTGTTTTCTTCATGTTAAAAATTGCAAAGCTGATGGGCCAACAGGTTATAGAAGAGTATATTTTGATATTCCAGTAAAGCTCTTTGCAATAGCATCATATTTTCTCATGGAACTCTTTACAGTTTGCATTGTTCTTTCTGTTTGATATCAGATTGTGGTTATCTCACACTGGTAGTAATGTGCTGTAACTCCCATTCTTGTGAAAACTTGTGCAATTCATGGATCACAGACTGCAGACTCAGATAAAGAAACAAGGAATCCCAGGTCTAAAAATATCACCTTGAGGAACATCCCGACAGAACTGGATGAGGTACCTTTGGACACTTCAAGTAGCAATCGACACAAGTCATTGATAAGGTGGGGCATTTATTTAAAGTTAGGAGACTTTAAATTGAATGGCCTTTGTGAATAGTCACTATTTATTTACTCTGAAAAAACTTTCTGCTAGAAATACATAACAACTGTAAGTTCCCTGTATTTCCTAGTTGTCAAAAAATATGCTATTTACTCTGAAATCTGGAAGGAGAAGATAACCAAGTTCCCTGCATTTCTCAGCTGGGGAAAGTGTGCTATTTACTCTGAAGACATTGTCTGCTGGAAAGAAACTAACTGGACATATTTTGTATTTCATTGTTGGGGAAGAATGTTAATTCCACCTAGTATAAAGAAATAAAGGTTGTTTGGGCTTGGATGCTGTGTTTTACCATCAGAAGTGGCATTGGTAAGGTTTACTGAGATCTTATTATTGTTTTTTTTAACAGAAGCCTTTAAATTGAATGGTCCTTACCAGTGAATACAAGCGTGTGCCTTCATGTGACTGGTAGACTGGCAGAGGCAAAGTTATTTTTATTTTATTTTTAGGATACATTTTACTTTTTAGGATTTTATTAATTTTATTTTATTAACCTACTTGCTGGCGTCTAGATACATAATGGATGAGATGGATACATTTTATCTAAAGATTTTAGTATACAGAGGATTTCTGAGAGAATGTGAGATGTGCGGAATGTATGCAACGTCTGAATTGGAAATTATGCATGATATAATTCTGTATAGCATAATGTTATGAGCATGAGTAAGTTAGAATGGAAGTTAAAACTTAAACCAGTGAATTTGTGCTAGAAAACCAAATGAAAAATGTTATGATAATCTAGATATTAATAATGAGCACTGAATTGTGTCAGCAGAAACTAAAGAATGTGGAATTCAAGCTTCAGTTGTAACACCGGAAGAGGGCTGTGCTTTACATACAGAAGATGATGTAGATGCATCTGTACCCATATACACCTACAGCAAGATAATTAAAACAACTAATAATCACTAAAAAGCTAGTATCTTTATTTTTAGAAAGAGGATATGATTTAAAACTGGTTAATACCATTAAAAACAGCATTATCAAAGTGAATACACACATAGAGGACAAACCCTTTAGCAATAAAACAGACATAAATTCAAATAAACAAATGAACTTTGTACCTATAACTCTGAACTATACAAGCACCATTAGTTACATCAAGAATGTGTTTTATAATAATTGGAAAGTTCTAATCATGGACCCTTTTATTAAACAAGTAGTAGGAACAAAACCTCACTATATGTTCAGAAATAGTTTAAACCTTAAACAACGACTATGTAATGATAATCACAGCATTCACCCTACAACAGCCCTCACTACTCATAAGACAGGGACTTTTCCTTGCCACAACTGTAACAGATGCAAATACATTGCTAACCAATCTGAATTCCACCATCCTACCATGAATTTTATATTTAGACCCAGATTCTATGCTAATTGCTCTACTAAGAATTTAATCTACCTTGCAACATGTGACAAATGCCAAGCTTTTTATGTCGGATTGACTAAAAGATGTTTAAAGGATAGAATCTATGGTCATTTATATGACATAAAAACAAAAAATGAATTAAACGCATTAGCGAAGCATATATTAGAGCAACCCTCACATCTATTTAACTTTAGGATTTTGGAAGTAATTAAACCCAACAGAAGAGAGGGTGACAATACATTAAACTTAAGTAATAAAGAATTAAAATGGATTTTAAGGTTAGCAGCTCACATACCTCCTGGCATCAACAGTTATATTTCCATTAAGCCTGTCTTAGAAGCCAGGTAACTATTGTATCTTAACAGTATCTCCTCTTTCTTCACGCTATCTTATCATGTTTTTAGCAAGATATGTTATGACATTGTGAAGTTATCATATAAAATGTATTTGAATGCGTTTTTATTATACATACACCTCAGATTCCATCTTATATCTTATAATTATCATTTCTAAAAGCCAGGTAAATATTGAGACCTAACATTGCCCTCCTTTTTTCATATTATTTTATCTTGTATTTGGCAAGATATGCCATGATGTTATAAAGCTGTTACACAAGAAACAAAAAAATTAATTTGAATGCGTTTTTATTATATATATAGATTCCATATACAGATTCTTATATTTTTACATTTTTATATATTTATTTATATATAAAAGTACATAATATATTATTATCATTATAAACTATTTTTTATTAATCTAAAAGCATTCTTTGAACAAATAATTTTTTTTATTCTTGCCTTTATACAATGTAGACATGTTGTTTTTAATGCTGTTTCAATGCTGTTTTAAAATTGCTTTTGAACCCCCTTTTTATCTTATATTTTTTACACTTGTTATTCAGTTCAAAACCTAAAAAATCTATGTATTAATTATTTAATTATTTGTTCATTTACTTATTTATTTAACACTCAACTTTTAACATGTAAAACTTCTGAGTGCATATTTTTATCTGTACATTTATTTATATTCATTTATTTATTTATATACAAATAATTATCATGCAGCTAGATTGAATGTTAATTTTATATTTGTATCACTTTGAGCATTAGTGTTCATCATGATATTCAGATTCTTGTTTGTTTACCCTATACATGCATTTATTTATTTATTTATTTATTTATTCATTCATGTATATGCAGAAAACACTGAGTCAGACTTTATGGTGGTTTTGTATTCGCATTATTTTGCACACCATCATTGAACATAACGTTGCTGTTTACAATTATTATTTTGAATGATTTGCAAAGAACTTGTCAGTTATATTTTAAAAAGTTTTCTTTTTATAAATGTGTACTCTTTAGACATCCTTTTTAAAAAACAAATACCTAATTAAGCTGCAAGCTTTACTTGCCCAATTATCTAATGAAACAATTGATTTTCACTAATTGTCATTGATTTGGCGCCTTTTCTACCAGCCTCTGTATATGAAAAGAAGTTCTTGCATTTTTATTATTGTCTGATGAAGCGTAGTAGTTGCTACGCGAAAGCGCTCACGTTTTAACTAATAAATATTGGTTCTCTACATTTATATTCTGCCTTCGTGTCGATATTCATAGAAGTTTTTCTATTGATGTGGATTTACTGCAAGAAATTTCATTTGTGACTGTTTGACTGTCTACTTCAAACTTTGGTTGGTTACGTTTTCCTGTGGTGAGAGAACCTGGTTCTACCTCTACAAAACAACTAATAATGGTGTGTAGGCAATAAAATTCTTACATATGAAGTGAATAATATAAATTTTGTAAACCTTGCACAGATTAATACAAATAAGAGGTCATATGATGATGCTGTTACAAAAGAGGTTACACAGAATGAGAATAATAAGAAAAGAAGAGCTTTGAATTCTAGAAATAGATATTATTGTAGAAGACAGGAAAGGATGGAAACTGATGTTGAAGTGAATAATCTAAACACTCCTAGTGTGCAGACTGAGCCTAAAGTCAATTGTATGCAACGTGTTCTGGAAAAATAATTGCTTGTTATTGGAGAGTCAATGTCAAGGAGATATGTAATTAAAAAAGAAAGAATGTTTTAATTTTCTACTTCTGCAACACCGTACGTTCAAACAATAAATATTTAGACCTAGTTGAAATGGTAACTTGAGGGCAGTATAATATTATTATAGATGTGCAAACCTGGTTTAGCAATAATAACAGGCCATTTAGCTTGCAGGGTTATAAAGGACAACAAAAGATCATATAGAGTGGAAAAAGTTGGGAAATCTCAGTGTATATTAATAACAACTACAGCATTACTAATGTTAAGTATAATTACCCAAAGAAAATAATGCATATGGAGGTGATTGCATATGATACAAGCTACAAGGCTCTTGGCTTTTGTAGGCCCCCAGGCCAGAATACTTAGCAGATTAAATAATGTTGTAATGAACTTGAGCTGTGGTTAAAAAAAAAGAAGTACATGTGGTTATTGGTGATCTTAATTGTGCAGTTAGTATTTGGGATAATGTAAACATAAGAACTTTCAAGAAATTTTATAAGAAAGCATACTTTTTGATTTTATACAAATAGTTTAATATCTTAACACGACAGAATGATGTATTAGATGCAGTGGGGTTGGTTCCCCACCTTAATAGGGCTGCATTACTTGATTTGGAATTAGGAAACTCTGGTCATTACAGTTTAGTTTGGGGAAATAATTTTGTTGTCAACGATATTAGAGTTGCTAAATCTCTTATTAAAGATTTCTATGGAGCTGGAGCTGATTATGACCAAATTTTGTTAACTGTTAAAAATTTGGATTGGAGATGGACTTTAAATGGAGCTTTCATGGTTGATAGTGGGGATATCTTCTATGGTTTTATTAACTCAATACTTGTGAATAATGCAGCACTGACATATAAGAAACAAGTGTATGATCGCAATCCTCCATGGTGGAACTGATTATTTACTAAACTGGTTAGAAAAAAATAAGTATCGATGGGCTACTTATCTGAAAAATCCAACTTTTAAAAATAATGACAGCTATATTACTGCAAGTTCAAGACTGGAATTAGTAGAAGCTTCTGTGATCATATTTCGGTAAGATGATGTAAAAGTTTAACAATCCAGTTAGCAGTTAATCTTAGATAGTCATCTGGGCGTTGGCAAGAAAAATATGACTATTGCTACAGGAAAAATTAAACCGGACTCTGCTGCAGAAGCAGCTGGTCTAAATTGGTAATTTTTAAAGACAATATTCCCAGTATTGGTACTGTCTCTTGACATACTTCTTCCAGGAATGCATTACCATAGGCTATGTATTGGATATGTGTAAGGAGGCAATTAGTGTGTCAATTCTAAAAGATGGAAATAATAGTTTGCAAGTATTTACAGACCTAAAAATCTGAACATGTATACTTGGGAAACTGTATGAATGGGTATTATTTAGTAAAATTTCTTTATATCATAGAAAAGGACTGGATATAAGTCAACATGGCTTTTCTGCTAGAAAATCCTGTCAGACCAACTTGAAATTTTATATTAATTTTATTGATGCTATGGACACAGAACCACCAGGGGATGTTATATATTTAGCTCTTAGCAAGCAACTGACACTGTCCACATGGAGAATCTTTGAGACTGGAACAACTTGCCTATTCTCTGTACCCCTAATTGTAGTCATTCTTATTAGCAAATTATCCTTTCTATATTTTCATGCTGGCTTGCTCTATGAATGCAATATTCTGTATGGCTGGTGTTATTCTCTTTAAGGATATGCAAATTCTCTGAGCTCCTACTATGGAATTCAAGTCTTTCTACCAAATATTTTCATAAATTTCTCAAAAATCTACTCTCTTTTGCTGCATTTTCCCTTCTAGTTCCCCAGATACATCCTCACTGTTTCAAATCAAATTCCAGTCCCCACTTATAAGTAATATCCCCCGCTGAAACCTGATTATTTCTCCCACCATTTTCTTAATCTCCGTACTAGCGGTTTTAAGTGGAATATAAATATATGCCAGTGTGATCCTCCAGCCTTGCCATTAGCCCCTTACTACCACAAATCTACCAATAAGTATCCATTTTCCCCTTTTCTGTCACTATTGGAGCTCCTCTAGCAATTAGTATAAGTGCTCCGCTTTTCCATCGTCATTGATACTCTGCTGAATATCCCTCCATAAATCCCTTCTTTTACAAGTTCACATGCTTAATTTTTTCCAAATGTGTCTCTTGTAGCATTACTACTTGCACTCTGCATTTCTTAATATAATTCAATATTCTTTCCTTTTTGTCTATACCTTTGAGGCCATTCATATTCCAAAATAATATGGATAATTTAGCCATTATGATAAGAAATTATTCCCATATATTATATATGACAGCTTTTTTAATATCTTTTTCCAGTTTTTGTCGTAAATGCACCTCTAATGACTGACAGCTTATTTTATGCAATTGTTTCTTGTCATCTCCATCTGAACTTATGTCACAGTTTACAAGACTGTTTGTTTTAATGAAATCCTCAGACAAAAATCCAAACATCCCCACCCCAGAACACCACAACCTATTCACCAAGACAAACATACAAAACCATGTACATCTTCAAATAAAGACGTTTAACCCTCCTGATAGGAACAACTGTCCCAATTTGACAGCAGGACACACATGCATTACCCAACCTACAATTAAGGTTATCCATGCAGAGGCATTTTATAACCTGTGCTCCTACTACATTAATTGCTATCTGTTCTTTTCTTATCTTTGTTCTCCTCCCAGATGTGAAAAACAGCCTGTATGCTTTCATAAAACATTAACTTTTAGCCTTAAAAAGTACTCTAGCTTTTATTGCTTGCCCTGCAGTCAGCTTTTTACCATGGAAACATAAGTATAAAATGTGCAGCTGTTCATAGCTACAGACTTCTCAACTCACAGTGAACATTGTTTTGCTAAAACAAAACTTTTCATTACATTCAGTTTTCTCTTATTTACTTGCATACACAAAAACTTATTAGATTAAGCAAAGGACCTTAATCCAGACTTTCATCTATGTAAAAGTAAAAGAAAATATATCAACTCTAAATATATTATAATATAATGTAATGTTATAATATATATATATATATATATATATATATATATATATATATATATATATATATTACACACACATATACACACACACACACACATCCATACATTTAGAAATAAATATATATATATATATATATATATATATATATATATATATATATATATATGTTTACAATCACATAGTTGATCACACTGTGTACGATTATGTGCATAAATCAGGTAGCAGAACCATTAGTGCGAGTACTATATTGTCGAACCTTACAATAGCGAACAGCCGCTATAGCAAGGTTTGACAGTGTAGTGCAGATTGCACTATAGTGGGGACTGGGAAATGTACCCTTTCCTCAGTGTAGTGCGATCTCGGAGTTTGTATATATAAGTAGGGTGGGTGTGGGGGGCAGAGCCCCTCACATGGGGGATGCAAGGGGGCTTGCCCCCCTGCAAAACATGTTAAAATATGTTTAGCGGCTATGAGCATTTCAGTGAAGTTGAAATGTTCTACATTCAACTTTACTGAAATGCTCAGTTTGGCATTTACTGTGGTCAGTGTTGTGATTTCCGAACATTTTCTTCAGATATCTGCACTTTCGGCCACAGTAGTGTTGAACATGTGATAGTAAACCATTATAATACATATTATAACTTGTACACTTTTACACCTCGTCCCCCATCCCAAGAACCAAATATTACAGGATATCTTAACCATGTTTTTGTCCAGCCCTTCTTGTCTTTTTACATTGTAAGGACTACATTTCCTAAAATTAAAAAAAAGAAGGAAAAAAAGGCATTTGTTTACTTTAGTATCTTTATCACATACAATAGCTGAAAATACTTCACTAAATAACGTGCAATTTATATCATGAAATGTTTTATATAAATACTGTTAAGAACAAAAATTATTTAACATAGTTACTTGTTTGTCTTCCCTTTTTTAGTGTCCTTCCAAACATTAATGACACTAAGTGGGGTATAGGCCTTTCAGTCCTTCAGAAGATTAACAAAATCAACAAAAGTCTAATCTTTCTGCTTTTACTTGTAAAGCTGTATTCCACAACTGTCACGGATGCTTTCTAATCTCGCATTTATTCACCAATTTCAGTGTTGCTTATCATCTTGTTCATCTTCTCCAGTACAAGTCCAAAGTACTCCCAATTCTTCTAGTCAGCTCTTTGTTTTTCTTCTGTATTTCAAGCATTTTCCTTTGGAACATTGGAAAAGGTTTCACCTGCAAAGTTTCTCTATGAGATTTATTATTCAGAAGAATGAGAAGCAGAGTTCCCTTCTGTTTTACTGCTCACTTTTTGTTGGGCAAAGTTTTGTATTCTCTCCTTAGCCTTTTCTGTATTTCAAGCTTTTCCTTTGGAACATTGGAAAAGGTTTCATTGGCAAAGTTTCCCTATGAGGTTTATTATTCAGAAGAATGAGAAGCAGAGTCCCCTTCTGTTTGACTGCTCACTTTTTGTTAGGCACAGTTTTGTATTCTCTCCTTAGCCTATTTTGCATAACAAAAATGACATTGATCCTCCAGGAAAAAAAAATATTCTGAAGACAGCTGGATATAGCAGCATGAATCTCACACCTGCCGACATTCCCTGATTGTTGGGATACATTTGCTTCTCTTCTGCCTGGTGTACAGTGAATAATTATTTTCCACAAGCACCCTTCTGTCTCCACTTTTTAATACGTTGCCCTCCTACCACAGTTTTGTCACGATCAACTCTATCTCCTGCTAAGATTGCAACTTTACTAATACAGGTCTTGGCTGCTTTTTCATTGCCAGGTTTGGAGAGCACACACAATATGCCCTTTCAATTAACAAATCCTGCTATGGAATACCAGTTCAGTTGCTTATTTGCGTTTCATGACATTACTACAGTGTGTTCCTTCCAATTTTTTGGGTAAATCTCAAGTTTTACATGTGTGCTCTGTCCTCTATTTTTTAATCGGCTCACCTTGAGCAGTCTCACACTCAGCCAAGCTTTCTTCATTTCAGCCTCCGATGTTTGCAGTTTTATCAATTCATCTGAATAGATGTTTAAAGCTTCTTCCATTTTTCAAGCCTTTTATTTAACTTGACATACTCCTTTGTTTTATCCGCGGTGGTGGTGCTGCGGTAGCGTTGTCGCCTCACAGTAAGACGCTGTCCGGTTTGATTCTCAGCTAGAGTGTCTTCTGCATGGAGACATGCGTGAATGGGCATACCTTCGTTGAAGGTTGTGCGTCAGGGCTGGTAACTCGGCACGTAAAAATCAATTACCAATCATGACCGGACCAGAGTTCCGCTGTGGCGACCACTAACCGGGAAAAGCCGAAAGACACAACATACTCCTTTGTTTTGTTTATCTTAATCTGATCTAAGCACATCTGATTTATTTGTTCTTCTAGATTACTGCAAGTCACGTCATGCATGAAAGCTGGAACTTGAAGTGCTTTTTACTGAACAACTACATTCTTTCCAGTCATTATTTTCTCTTTACCTTTTCTAGTTGATTTTCTTTTATGCTCTCTGCGTTTCGTCTTTTTGGCATCCAGGCAGTATACCTTCTAGCCAGTAACTGAATTCACTAAAACTGGCAGTGTTTCTGGCTTTTACCTCTCAGTTTCTTTAAACACACTGGGGGAGCTGTAATTAAGCTGTTAATCAGTATGCAGTCATCTTGGAAGTCTGAAAGGTGATTTAATGTTAATACATAAATGTTAGAATAGTGAGGTGTTTGTTTCTTGTACTAGTGTGTCAGTTAAAAAGCATAATATTGGCACATGTAATAATACATTGTGTCTTGTGTAGGGCTAGAAAAACCCACCCTTCTAGAAACAGGAGGTACATCAAGAGAGCGGGTTTCAGCAAGGAATAAACAATCTCACAAATTATTTGTCTTATAATTCCTATGATCAAATAATCCTAACTTGGTTTAATCCATTTTTTTTCTTATAAAATGTGTATAGCAGTATTAATCTTGTGTTGAATTATCAGTTTAAGTACAAGTCCCCCCTCAAAAAAAAAACAAAACAAAACAAAAAACTATCAATGACCAGAAAAATAATATACCTTTTGTACAGAACAACCATTTTCAGTTAAAAATCTGAACCATATGAACACTACTGTATTTAATGTGACATAACAAATAGTTCAGTAAAGTGTGTCCAAACTGAACTCTTTCAAAGTCTTAGCTGTTAAGGTTAGGACCTACTAGCCTGCAAGAACTTTGACTGTCATAACCCCATAACGATATTTTCCATTTCCTTTATATGTATCAACATTATTTTCAAAGGAAGTTAATGAGTCACTGTTTACTGTAAGGGGAACCACTTTTCATAATCATGTAATATATCTGTCAATTTTTTTTCCTATCACTGATATTTATTTTTAGTGCTAGGTTCCCCAATCTGGTGTTATCTCCCCAGCAGTGCTCTCCATACATAGGTTTTCAAATAGAACTAGAGCAAATATTACCTTGCAGTCCAGGCAGATGTCACCTGTTAATAACCTGTTAAGAAATATATGATGGTTCTCGAAGCGTTAATTGAAGTTTTCCTCCCCAGCGATTTTATTAGCAAGGAAAGATTGCACCTTTTCAAGTTCTTTTAGGTGACCTGTTCAAAAAAGGCTACAAAATGCAGCATCAGTGAGATGTGAAGTGGCAAAATGATTGCCCCTTAGAATCTGATGGGATAAAGAATATGCCTGACTTTTGTGGATAGACACTCACCATAGTTCAAAATATTTGCCACCATCCCTAGATCATTAATAATGTGTTATTTACATATAGGTTTAATGATTTAGCCATTTATTTTGAAATCAAAATTAATGCCCTTTTTCTAAGTCTCAGGATGTACTCTTATTGAAATTAAAGGTGAAGTCATTACTACTGCAGAAGGTATGAATTTTTGTAGATCATCTTTGAGAATTGCAGAAACATTTATTGAAATAATTATGTTACCAAGTTTGCAGAAATCAGTGTATTTGATTATCCACAGTCTAGTTCTCAATTTGTATCTGAGAAAAGTCCAAAAAGTAGTTCCAACAAATAGCCTGATAGGACACCACTGGTAAACTACAGTCAGGATAGGCAGGTAACCACCATATCTTGTGCCCTGTTCCTGAACATTTGTCTTACTTATTGAACTGCATATACAATGACATTTAATGCTATTAATTTACCAATTCCATTATGTTGAATAGTGTCAAATGCCTAACCAAGGTTAAGATAATTAGAGTGCACCATTAGCCCTTCAAGTACTTCTGCTACTTCTTCAAGGAATACTACAATATTCAAAAGAAAACATTTCTGCTTAACAAATCCACACTACCTTGTAACTATTATAGACAGATTCCACTGTTATTTTGGATATGCTTCATTATGACTATCCATGATTTCAGAATACTGATCAAGCTAATGTGCCTAAAATTGTTTGGGTCTGAAATAACCCTTCCCCTTGTGAAGAGGTACCACTGCAGCCTGTTTGTTAAAGGATAGGAGCATGTCCACATGCTAACATTATGTTTAACATGAATGATAAGGATTTATTTAGGTTTCCTTTGATTCTGCATAGGAATATACTGGGTAGGTTTGTCTGGTCCCAAAGAACTTGAATTTTTAATTTTACTTGTAACAGAAATTATAAAGTCTGTGGTTATGTAGGCGATATCTCCCAATCTCTGTAACACTTTGACATATACATTTGCTCATTGTGAAGTTTGTAAAAATGTTTTTTCTTTCAATTTTATAATACAGTTAAGAGAATATCATATTATTACTTACAGTGTTGGAGATCAAATTAGGTTAATAGCTAGATCTGGAATATTTGAGAAGAAGATAAGAAACATAAGTAGATTGTCTATATCATTAATTCTAAAAAAGAAGTTATGTACTCACCATAACGTTCCATGTTTGTTGTCCTGTATCTCGCCTTCAGTCTTGCTACTTTGGGTTTGGAGCCGAAACCTCGGCTCCAACTCGGCCTATACTAAAGCTCAAGAGCTTCTACTGGCTCAAGGCTGAATATCTATCCCATAGTGCTTAGCGGCTCTTCCCCAGATCTCATTTGAAAAGGAAAGTTTCCATGATATGTACAATATCCAAGAGGATAATATCTGAAAAAACATATATCAAAAAATTAACAAGAAAAGGCAAGAAGGGAATCAGACCTTATCTACCAATTTCTGAGAAAAAAATTCTTCTAGATACTCCAGGAGGGGGATGGCTGGGAGGGACGCAAGACTGAAGGCGAGATACTGGACAACAAACATGGAATGTTATGGTGAATACATAACTTCTTTATGTTATGTTCTCCCATCTCCCCTTCAGTCTTACTACTTTGGGACAGAGTCCCCAGCACCTTTTTTCTTGGGTGGCTTAAGGGAATAAACTCCTCAGAACAGTGGAACCAAAGGATGCCCTGTTCCGGGAGGCCACATCTACTTAAAAATGAGTAACAAAAGTATGAGGGTTAAGCCATGTAGCAGTAGCACAAATTGAATCCAGTGGAAGTCTGGATTGAAAGGCAATGGAGGTAGACACCGCTCTAGTCGAATGCCCTTTGATTTTCCTTGGTGGTTCCTTATTGTGGGAATCATAGACATATGTGATGGTTTCAGTAAGCCATTTGGACAAAGTAACTTTTGAGACTGCCAAACATTTTTTATTTTCTGAATAGGAAAACGATTGGTCTGACTTCTTAAATTCTTTGGTCCAGTGCAAGTAAAAACGTAACTGTCTGTGCACATCCAGTTGATGGAGATTATATTCTGCCTTGTTGCCATAGTTTGGAAAAAACACTGGTAATTCTATACTCTGGTTTAAACTGGCTTGAGAACAAACTTTCGGTAAAAAGGAAGGATTTGTTCTGAGGGAAACTCTATCTTTATACGTTCATAGGTAGGTACTAGGCTATCTGCCCAAAGGCATTTACAAGCCTAGCCGGAACGTGTTGGCTTTCGCCACCCCCTTAGATTAGTTCCCTGTGCCTCTGTCCAGCAGAACCATTGAAGTGATCCCTGGGGTAAACTTTCTGTTTCCCATCCACTCGTCAAGGTTTCTCTTGAAGAGGGTTAGCGAGGAGCTCTGCCTAATGTACATTGGAATCTTGTTCCAGAGCATGGGAAGTCTCTAGTACAGGAATCTATCCCTCCAGCACGTCCTATTTATTGTTGTGGTGAGGTTTAGATCCTTGGAGCATGTGGCTCGAGGGGATATGGTTTTCTTTAGGTGGAGCATGTCCTTCAATTCTGGGTTGGATATGGCCTTGTATGTCAGGCAGAGATCACCTCTGAGTAGGTGGTATGCAACCGAGTACAGCTGGAGTTTCTTCAGTCGAGCTGCATAGGACATTTGCTTGAGGCCAGTGATCCTTTTAGTGAGGTACTTCTGTGGTCTTTCCAGTTGTTGCAGGTGTCTTGTAAGGTACATCCCAAATGGGGCATTATACTCTATATGATGGGTCTGATGAGTGATGCATAGAGGGGCCCAATGACCTCTTTCGATCTGGATGCAAACCCTTTTGCGATTAAGTGGGCCACATAGACGGATTTTCTAACCACTTTGGCAATGTGATTATCAAAGGAGAGGTTACTATATACTTGGGTCCCCAGATCCCTTATTACAACTTCTGTATTTAGGGAGCTACCACCAATGTGGTAGTTTGTGGGTACTTTGTTTTTTCCAAAGGGGATGACTATGCACTTTTTGGCATTTAGCTTGAGGCCATGGTTTTGCCACCAGGTATCTATCTCAGTGCACTAGCACCTCAGAAAGAAGAGGAAATAGGCTGAGCTGAAAAAGAATGGCAGCACCTCAAAACAGCATGAGTGAGGACTATAGAACAGATATGCAGCTGAGCCAGGTATGGAAATAAGGAAAGGTGGCAGTGGAATGAAGTCCAGGAGGCCATCAAAAGAAAGAAGGAATGCAGAAAAAGAGGTAGATAGAAAAGACATACCAGACCAAGCATGAAAACTAGTTGACTAACAAATAGGCTAAGACAGCAGCTACAACAGTAAACAACATGACATCAGAAGCATTCTACCACTTTATAGAAAGTGACTTAGTAGATGCTACAAAGAAACTTTATCAAGTTGCAAGGCAAAGACTGAAAGATAAGTAAGATCACAATTCGACACCCTACATAAGGGATGTCAGCAGCAACCTGTTCAACAGTCCACGGGACATCAGTGGCAGATAGAAGGTGCACTTCCAGCAGCATCTGAATGAAGAAAACTCCACAGACACTGTACTGCCTCAGACATCACCTATGATGAAAGAAGAAAAGCCCACCCTAGAAGTACAATCAGCACTAAGGAAAACGAAGTCAGGAAAAGCAGCAACTTCAGATGAGGTCATGGTATATAGGATCAAGATGTTGGGTGAGATGGGGGAAAAATTGTTGCTGATGGTATTTATCCTGGTATGGCGAGACAGGTGCATCCCAGATGACTGAAGACTAAGCATACTAGTGCCATTACTTAAGAACAAAGGAGATATTCACAACTGTGAGCAATATACAGGTATCAAACTCATATAACACTGTAGGAAATTTCTGGACACAGACTGATAAAAGAATATATGTTGAGTAGTAGAAAGTAAGACTGGAAATGAGCAGTTTAGATTCAGATCAGGATGCAGCACAACAAACCCAATGTTTGCAGTGAGACAGATTCATGGTTATTTGCTAGCCATACATTCCCTGAGACAATTAAGGAGCTTAGCCAAATTCTGAATTGTCCCGAAGCACTATCTGGTTAAGTGCCTTACTCAAGGTCAAACAGTATACAAATTATGGTAGAAAGATTCATACCATGCACCCTTTGCACAAGAAGCTGCTCATTAACAAGTCAGAACTTTAGTTTTCTTTGTTAACTGCCAGACAAGATAGTTGAGAAGAAGCTACAGATGAAGAAAGAGTCTAACTGAGCATTCCTAGCCTTGGAGGAAGCATATAAGGTCCAAGAAAATGAGTCAGGCACTCCTGCTATGGTGTGAAGTCCAAGAAATACTGGTAGAATTAGTACAGGCTACATACAAGGACCTAATTACAGTGTTCAGACTCACAGAGTGGGTCCCAGCAGGAGTGGGTGTGTATCAGGGTTCAGCTCTGAGCCCACTACTGCTGATGGACTACATTAGCAATCAGATCGTAGAGGACAGATCAACAAATTTGCTGTATGTATGTGATGTGGCATTACAGGCAGACTCTGAACAAGTGTGACCCGTACTACTGTACAGCATAGAAACCTTGGCAGTAAAAGCAGAGCAGCTGAGGAAGCTAGAGGTGATGGAGATGAAGTACCTGAAATGGGTAGTAAGATGCATTCTGTGGGACAGACAAAGAAAGGAGGACATCAAAGCAGAAGCCCAAGTAGCTCCAATTGCAGAGAATGCCAAAGAGAACAGATTAAGGTGGTTTATGCACATGTGCAAGAAGAAAAAAGATAATCTGGTGAAGAATATTTGTGTCAGACAGGAACGAAGCAGGAGGAATCAATGGAGTCCAGCAAAGGGGTGGACTATGTGACAAAAGACCAGTTACAGTCAGGCATGTCCCTCGAAGAAGGTGGGAAGAGTCACCGAATCAAGAGAACTGTTGACAGTTAACTGAACACCCTGATCCCATGTGGAAAAATGGGGTTGATGATGATGATGACTTGATAAGGGACCTTTTCCACATAGTGTTAAGACATCTATAGTGTTTTATGTTTCTGGATATGAAACATCCATACTGTGCCTTACACCAGGCATAACTGCACTCAGGATTTCATGAATTTCACTTATAATTTACATATAGCCTAAAAGCTGACTAATCCTTCTTTATTCCCTTTAACAATGCCAAAAAAGTCTAAACCTATTACTCTGAACCATACAAGGTGTAGTCAGGTGTACCTTTCATTTAGGGTCATAGGTAAATACTACGCTAGCTTGCCCTTGCAGGTCATTTTAAGCCTAGACAATTTCCCTTTTTGTGCTCAAAATAATCTATCCCATTTGGTTACAGATTGGCTTACCCATCATATGATAAATAATTATATACTACCCCTAATGAGAACAAGTGGGATGGTACCATAAATAACTTAAGGGGACCCATGCATGGGATAAAGCATTTAGAATCCACCTCTGTCCATTAGTAGTACAGGGGGCAATCCTGGGGTGAATCTTCTGCTTCCTATCCATAGATTTAAACTGCACTTGAATATGGACAGGGATGAACTTTGCTTTATGTGGATGGGGAGTTTGTTCCCCAGCCATTCTGCTGATGTTGCAGAAGAGGTTTAGATCCCTAGACAGCATATTTCTGATGCCATTAGAGTTGCTACTGTGCAGTAAATGCATCAATATTGAGTGAAATTATGCAATGCATGCCAGATACAGCCATTTCTCTATTTATTTACTTACATATTTGTTAATTGGGTAAGTACACTCGTCCAGAAATCCTTTTAAGTAAGCACAGAACGTGGACAGTATTATTGCTTGAGTACTTGAATCATTGCCACACCAAACTATACATAATGGAGTATAAAGTTATATACAGTTTGGGTCTTTCGGCTTTTCCCGCTTAGGGGTCGCCACAGCGGAACTCCGGTCCGCTAATGATTGGCAGTAGATTTTTACGTGCTGGCTTGCCGGGCCTAACGCACAACCTTCAACGAAGGAACGCCCATTCACGCATGTCGCCACACAGAAGACGCTCTAACTGAGAATCGAACGGGCAACGTTTAACTGTGAGGCGACAACGCTGCCGCAGCATCACACCATAGAGAAAATCGACTGTAACATGTACATACAAAAGCATTTAGTAAAATACATTACGGTATACAAAAGGCGTTGTTACATCATCAAAGTTAAAGTGATAAATAGCACAGTAAAGTATTAGGGATTATGCATTATAAAGATTACAAGTATATATAAAATAAATTTAGTAAGGCACCGGGAAGGCGTAATGCCTTCTGGACTGTTGTTGCATTTTAGTAAGTGTCCTAGGTTTTATTACTACTAGCTTTCTTTCCCACGCCACCTGCAACATTCTTATTTTCTCCAGAAAAATTGGGTGGTTATCTGTTGAACCTCTTTTGCACCAGTTTCATGCACGTTTGTGACCATCAGAAACAATCGCCGATACTTAAAAGCAATTCCAAAAAAAGTTACACTTACCACAAATATAATGTGAAATCATGCGCACACAACTCCTACATGCTAAACTTCCCTACGGTATTTCATTTTGTCACATCTCGCAGGAAAATGTTAAATATTCTCTACGCTGACATAATTCATAGTACTATCCTGCATAAAACAAGAAAGGGTAGAGACTCTGAACATACCAACCGCTTCAGCTGCCTCTCACTTTCGTTACATAAACAAATTACTAGTGTGTTTGCAGATATAATGCTTTTGACTTTTCATTTAGTATAGTAATGAAATAGTACAATATTTACACAGTAACACGCTCTTGGTTGGGCGGTTTATTTTTTAACTTACTTGCAAAAATGCAATCTCGTTTCAACGTTTATTGCTCCACACACACATTACTTAACTGATATTTTATCCAAATAACTACAAAATGGATTAATACCACAAATCAAATTCCTTGTCTTGATTAATTTGTTGGGTCTAACACCTCTTTCTTTTGCATCCTTACCTGTTATTGTTGACGTAAAGTTCTACCCCACCCTCTACTACGTGGCAGGTCCTGACGTGACGCCTTGCGGCCATATTGAATTGAATTAAAACTCCACGTATGAGCACGGTGGTTTAAGTATTCTCGTCATGTATTGTGAGTAGTACAATTACAGGCATTTGCTTTAGGTCTGGGAGGATAAAACGTTTAAAGCAAATTGGGCTGTTATATTGGGTATTACCTCTGCTTTTATCAAATATCAGGTTGGTTCTTCTTTAACGAAGCATGCTTATTGCTGTTATTGTATAAGCTGTAGTTTACTTTATTTAAAGAGTTTTGGTTTGAATTACTGAGATTACGTTGGTTCCGACTCCCTGTTTCAAACTGCTCATATGAGCCACTTATTTTAACACAGCCGTGGTCTTGTGTAACTACTGTTTGGACTTTTTTGCTTCATATTCCAGAGGCGTCGTATGGGGTTGGCAGCTACGTTTTTGAGCTCTTTATGAATTTTTGCACCTTTACATTGAAGGTCTTTTGTGTGCTTTAGCTAGCTGAGCTTTGCAGTTCCTGTAATTGTTTTGACTTATATTGTAGGCTTGTGTGTATTGGAATTGTATTTCATATTAGATTGCTTTTGCCAGAAACATAGGACCTTGCCATCAGAGCTGTTTATGCAGCAGCATGTGTCGATATGATGGTGCAAGATGCCAACACTCCTCTTGCGCGTCAACTTAAGTTTTCTCTTGAGTGTCTCTGATGTTTCATTTTTCCTCTCTATTTTTGTAAAAGTTATGATCTTTGCAACTTCAGTGGATATTATTCACGAGTGATGTGCAAAACAGACTTCAGGCATGTTTTCCCAAAAAACACGTTAATGCAAACCCTGCTAAAATGAGTGAGCAAATCAGTGTTTTTAAATATGCCAGATATTTAGATCCTTCTAAATATCTTGACTTTGGCTCCGATTCTTGTGCTAAGAAGTTGAAAATGATACGAGTTGAGTGAAAGTAATAGTGCATTACAAAAAGTGGTGTTTCTTAAGGTCCTGTACGCTATAAGTAATGTGTTTTCTCTGAACAATTGTCTTGTTTACACATTTGCAAACGCACCGAAGTGGTGGTGTGTCCGGCTTGTTTGTGCAGAAGTTGGACGTGGCAGCAGTCGGTGCTTGAAATCCGGAGTCAAAACAGTCCGGAACAGTATTCGCTTTACTTTATGGGTAATGTAGTTATTCAACTGTATATTGAAGTTTGAGCTGGTGGGTGTTCAGAGGAGGGGAATAACTTGTCTTTTACGAGTTGTAGAATTATACTGTTTCTCTGTAGCAGTATGTTAGAGTAACACTCTAGTAGTGTGTTAGAAATAGTAGTGTGTTAGAATAACAAGATTTGCTGGAACACACATTTTCTGAAAGCCATGAAGTCTAAAACTCAAATGGCTGTCATTATTTAGTAACGTCAGTCCTCACCAACTTGCCAGAAAAACACAAATTTTGCGGGGGGGCAAACAAACAAACATCTGGACAATTTATTATGGAATTAAGACATGTATGGGCAGTTGAGAGTTGTCTAATCAACTACGTAACGTTTCTTTGAATGGTATAATAGCTGTAGCAACGAATGTTTATCCTGTAGTAATAACAAGGGACAGTCGGGGACGCTTTTCGAAATATTAATACAGATAATGTGAATCGACTTGCATTTTTAAGTAGAAGAATCCTAGAAGTCTGATTTGTGTTATTTGTTAAACGTAATCCACCACCCTTTCCCCCAAATCGCCAGTTTTAAGAGGAACGGAGCAACAGTTTGAACTAAAATTAGTGACGTCTCTGAAATTCAAGGACAGTTGACACATTTATGATTGAATATGAAGATGTGCTTAGATTCATTGGAGATTGCTAGGCTAACGGGCGGCTCAAGATGCTTTACAAGCTTGGACAGTTTTACCAAGATTTTACTCAATTTTATATCCCTAGTGGTAAGGTAAGGGTCAGCAAGCAGGGTTTTGACAGTTTCTACCAACTATCTATGTACATAAGGGCCGTGGGTACCACCACAGGAATGAATTTGTGATTTCCCATCCACTGGTCCAGATTGCTCTTGAAGATTGTCAGGAAAGAGCACTGCTTCAGGTGAATAGGAAGCCAGTTCTAGAGGAGGGGCAATCTCTCGAGACGCACACCTGTCTCCAGCATGATCCGTTCATGTCGGAGATCAGGTTTAGATCCTTTGGAGCAGGTAACCCTCCTGCAATTAGTTTTACGAATATGCAACATTTTAATCAGGGATGGGTCCAAGACTACCTTGTAGGGCAGGCATAGATCGCCCCTCAGTGCTCAGTAGGAAAAAAAGTTCTGGGCCTACCTTATGTTCCATGTGAGTTGTCCATCTCTCCCTTCATTCTTGACTGGTTCAGAAGCGATCTTCTGTTCCGATTTGGCTGTTTTCTAAAGCTTGAGGTTTACAGCTAGGTCGTGGCTCTAAACCTATCCCATGATACCATAGGGCATTCCCTTGATCTTGTTTGCTGATGTAACAATGTTATGTTGTCCTATCTCATCTTCATTCTTGATGGTTGGGTTTGGAACCGACTCAGCCACATACTAAAGCTTGAGACCTTTCACTAGCTTGATGCTACAACCTGACCCAAGATGCCTAGTGACTGTTACCCAGATCTCGTTTGCCACTTGAAGCTTCGGGATTGTTTTTTCGCTGGCTCAGGCTAGGACTCAGCCACATACTAAAGCTTGAGACCTTTCACTAGCTTGATGCTACAACCTGACCCAAGATGCCTAGTGACTGTTACCCAGATCTCGTTTGCCACTTGAAGCTTCGGGATTGTTTTTTCGCTGGCTCAGGCTAAGTGAATTTTTTCTTAATTTTTTTGTGTGGTTGTTAACTAATAATTTAGTAGTAGAATAATCTCCTTTTATTGCTATATCTTGAATGTTACTTGTTCTTGATGAAGCTGCTTTCTGGTCTATGTTTTTGTTTTTTGTGTGGCCGTCGTTTTTCTCTGAGGCCTCTGTCTAGCCCCTTTTAGGAATCTGTTTAATTAGAGGATTCCCTTTTTCTCTCCTGAGCCCGTTTTTAGTTAAGGGGGCTCCCCTTTTATTCCATTCACCGTTTTAAATTAACGGCGTCTCCTCAGGTTAGAGGAGTGCATCGTTTTAAGATAGAGATCCCTTCTCTAACTTTCTTTCCCTCATCACTCTTCAAAAAAAAAAAAAAAACTAGAGAATAGTTATTTTTGTAGTCTTGCACTTGTGTGAAAGTTTTTTTATTAAATTGGTGTCTTTCACTGCTGGTTGTGAAGTTTGGTTTATAGTGACAGGATATCTAAAGAGACCAGACTTCTTGCACACAAAATGTCTAGTCACATTAGTTGTGCGTGTTGCTTAGGTGCAGTCTACCTGCAGGATTCCTGTTCTGTTTGCCATGCGTTTAGTTCAAGGGTCTTGCGGGAACAGAAAAATAAGCTAATTCTTCGGGGTTTGTTAAAGGGGCCTTTTGATTCGGCTGTTGAAGGGACTCAGGCCTCCAAATCTTCAGACAAATCACCCAAAACTACTTCTGCTCCAGCTTCTGAGCCATAGAAGAGACCTGAAAATTGAGTTCTTAGGATCCGAAACCTGTCATTTCCAAAAAGGAAAAGTCTATTTTGGTTCCACTTGCAGTTTCAGATCCGTCTAGTAGCCGAAAGAGGAGCCAGTCACCGTCCTTGGATCCGATTTGTTCGGTGCTGCAGTCTCCTTTATTGCAATCAGTGGCGGGTAGCCACAAGTCCTTCCATTCCTCTCTGTCATCCAGGAGCCTTTTAGATGATGTGGAGCGGGTGGCTAGAAGGTTGCTTCGTATACCGGCCCTGACAAAAATTCTCACCAGCCCAGCCCAGATAGTCATGGAGCCGACTCCAGTAGCTTCTTTACCTTCGCTTCCTCCTCCTCCAACTCAGTTGAGTTTGGTGCCAGAGTGCCTGGAAGTCCTAGTGGTGGAACCGTCGGACCCAAAATCCATTCCAGGAGTTCTGGTGCCAATCTCCGCTCCGACCACTTCAATGTTGTCATCCACTGGGGGGTCTGCGGGCAGAGGCTCTCTCATCGATTCCGGGGGAGGAGTTGAACTGGACCCTTGTTGGATCCGACTGTCCCACTCGGAGCTTTGGCGTGGGGGAGATCTCCCGTTTTCTCGGAGGCTCTCTCGGCCAGGATAGTGGTGCCTTTGAGGTGATGAGTGTGCTTTCCTCTGAGACTGCAACACCCTCGGCTCTGGCTACTCTCCCCCCCCCCCCTCCAAAGGGCCAGTATCAATCTCTACACCTTCCCTCCAGACCCAGGGAGAGAACCAGTGCCCTGGGACTCCCCAATGGGCGAAACCCTCTCTCTTGTGAAACCCCCCCCCCCAGGAGGTCCCTCAGAAGAGAACATGTAAGAGGAAACACATAGTCTCCCCTGAGTCTGTCACATCCAGTACCTACTCGGAGGATTCAGAAGGGTCCCCACGGTCACCCTCCTGAGGATGTCTCCTTTTCAGACATCTTAGAGATCTTGTAACAGAGAGGTGGCTGGAAAACCCTTTCCCCTTCTGAAAATGAGTCTTTTGGTTCTCGACCCCCCCCCCCACCTCTTGGGTGTATCCACCTTTCGACCAGCTCCTGGGTGTAGTCAGTTGAAAGGCGTGGAGTTCTCCAGAGTTGGTGGAGCTGGTTCTGAGGAGGCTCAACAAATTCATTACAGCCCTGGAAGACAGTTTTTGACCAAATGTGTCCCAGTAGATGCTATGGTGGTGGTGGTGGCAGCCACCAAGAAGAAATTAGCTGGAAATTCTGCATCTGGCAGTCTGCCGAATAAGGAGTCTCGGAACGATGGACAGATATGGGAAGCGTATGTTCTCTTCAGTGGCCTTTACCCTTGGGTCGCTGAATTATTTATCCCAGTTTACTCGTTTTCCGAGGTATCTCCTCAAGGAGCTAGGAGAGTCCCTCCAAGGTGCTACAGCTGCTGGGGTATCTGACAAGATAAGCTTTCAGCTTGTGACTTTAACCTCTATAACTCCTCCATGCGCCTCATTTCTTATGCTGCCGATGGAGCGAGCAGGCACAGGAGTAGCTGTGAGGAGACATTCCAGGATGCATCTTTGAGTTTGCTGAACCCTTCAAGTCTTCCTTTTATTGATGCCCCAGTTTGATGGCTCATCCTTGTTCGGGCCAAAAGTGAAGGAGACTCTTACCAGGAGCGAGCAAGACACTGTCACTACTAGACCTTATCCCAAAGGTCAGAAGGTCAGAAAAATGTGGTTCCGGAAATCCAAATGAGCCTCACCGGATGCTCGTGGTGAATTTTCCCCCCAGGAGCAGACTGGGAAATAACGGAAGAGACCGCCCTTGTGGCAGAGAGGGTCTGCAGAATCAGGGTGACAGAGATACATTCTTGGGTAGACCCTTCCAGTGCTCCTGAAAGGAGCCCCGCTTGTCCACCTCTGGAGGCAGTTGGGAGGAGATTATCACTCTACCCAAAAGCCTGGGTAGACGTGACTCAAAAGACAAATGGGTACAGTCCATCATATCCAGGGGATACAACATTTCTTTCTCCCTTCCATCAAAGACCATCTCAGACATACCACCCGGTCAAAGGGATTAACCAACCCTAGAAATTCAAAGGTTGCTAGAAAAAAAAAAGAATCATCCAAGAAGTCCCCACAGACTAAATCGGATCCAGAATTTACTCAAGGTTCTTTTTAGTTCCAAAAAAGACAGGACTGGATGCCAATTTTAGAACTCGGCAGACTGAACAAGTCTGTAAAGAAAACAAAGTTCCGGATGGTAACACTGCAGTCTGTACTCCCTTTTTTAGGACAAGACAATTGAATGTGCTCCATAGATCTTCAGGATGCATGCTACCATATAAATCTGGACAGGAGATCCAGAAGATATCTTCTCTGTGGCTGGGAGGCAGGCATTACAAGTTCAGAGCTCTGCCCTTTGGTCACGATTACAGCTCCCAGAGTGTTTACCAAATGCATGGCAGTAGTTGCAGCTCACCTGCGGCGTCAAGGATTCCAGGCGTTTCCATACATAGACGACTGGCTCCTGATCGCCACCACTGAGTATCTACTAACCAGCACAAGAGATACCACCATTCATCTCTCCTCAGAGCTGGGCATTACTATAAATTTAGAAAAATCTGACTTGTTCCAGAGCTCTCTTTCAACAGGTATGATTGCAATGCAAACAGACAATATGTCCGTGGTGTGTTACATCAACAAACAAGGCAGAACCAGATCCTACCCTCTCTGTTGAGAGGCCCAGAGAGTTTGGCAATGGACAATTTCTTCTCAACGTTTTTTAACTGCAACGCACATCCCGGAGAGATCCACTGTGATAGCGGACAGGCTAAGTAGGGCAATTCTTATACCAGATGAGTAGCCCCTCAAACAGGAAATTGCGAGCTGAATTTTTCGGAAATGGGGCCAGCCTTGCTGCAGCCTCTCTGCCACGTCCATCAACTCCAAATGCAGCAGCTACTTTGCTTTAATCCCCCCTCTGGGGAGTTGCCCAGGGATGTACTTGTTCACGATTGGCTCCTGGGACCTTTTTACGCATTTCCCCTGTTTTCATTAATACCAAAAGTTCTCCAGAAAGCTAGATCGTTGAGTTGTAAGCTAATTCTCATTGCTTCTTACTGGTCTCGTCCGGTATGGTTCCCCTTTCTATGGCCCCATCTTCAGGAGGAGCCTTAGATCCTGGACCCTAGTGCCTCAGCAATGCTCCACCCCTCTCTTCAAAACCTGAAGCTGACAGCTTGGTTACTCCACTTCCTGTCTAAGGCAGTCGTCCTGAATTATCCCCAGCAGTGTGACACATTATGGTTTTGTCGCAAAAGAATACAACTAGGAAACTTTATACAAGCAAATGGAAGAGGTTTTCTTGTTGGGCTGACAAGAACCATATAGATCCTTTAAAGTCCCTATATCAGCAATTCTGGAATTTAACAGAAATCTTTAATCAGGGTGCAGCGGCAGCCACCGTACGAGTATAACTAGCTGCTATATCAAACTACCACATAGGAGACATGGGAGCTAATGTAATGTCCCACAGATTTATGCAAAGCCTTTCCGAGGGGGTACATTCCTTTTAAGACCCCCCTCCCCATAAGAGAACCACCACCTCCTTGGGAATCTAAATTTGGTGTTATCGTCTTTAATTCTCCCTTCATTCTTATCAGACTCCTCTTGCCCACTAAAGTTCTTGTCTTGGAAGACTATCTTTTTGACAGCCATTACTTCTGCTAGGAGGGTTTCAGACTCCCTATCTGATTTTCCCCAAGGACAAAGCGTCTCTCAGGACAAATCCTTCCTTTCTGCCAAAAGTTTGTTCTGAGGCCAGTTTAAATCAGTCTATTGAGCTACCCGTCTTTTCCCCCAATTATGGCAACAAGGCAGAATACAGCTTCACCAATTGGATGTACATAGGCAGTTACGTTTCTACCTACATAGGACAAAGCATTTTAGAAAATCTGACCAACTGTTTGTTTTATTCTCAGAAAACAGAAAAGGAACTTCAGTTTCAAAAGTCACCTTATCAAAATGGCTTACAGACACCATTACTTATATTTATAACTCTCAGAATAAAGAGCTGCCGGGAAAAATTAGAGGGCATTCAACTTGAGCTATGTCAACTTACACTGCCTTTCAAGCTAGGCTCCCTTTTGGTTTCAGTTTGTGCTGCAGCTACATAGGTTAACTCTCATACTTTTATCACTCATTACAAAGTAGATGTGGCCTCCCGGAACAGGGCATCCTTTGGCTCCACTGTTCTGAAGAGTTTATTCCCTTGAGCCGCCTAAGAAAGAAGGTGCTGGGGATGCTGTCCCAACTATCAAGAATGAAGGCGAGATAGGACAACATAACATAAAGAAGTTATGTACTCACCATAATGTTCCAAGTTTGTTGTCCATAATCTCGCCTTCATTCTTGCATGCCACCCCTCCTTCCCCCTTCCTGGAGGATCGAGAGGAAATTTTATGAAATTGGCTGTAAATTCCTGATTCCCTTCATGCCTTAAGAATTATGGGCAAAGGCTCTGTTTTAGTCATTGTATTGAGTTGCATAGTCTAGTGATTGGTTGTCTCAAACGAGATCTGGGTAACAGTCACTAGGCATCTTGGGATAGATTGTAGCCTTGAGCCAGTGAAAGCTCTCTAGCTTAAGTATGTGGCAGAGTCAGAACCGATGCTCCGTTCCAAACCCAATCATCAAGAATGAAGGCAAGATTATGGACAACAAACGTGGAACGTTATGGTAGGTACATAACTTCTTTATGTGCAGTTGTCCTATTTCGCCCTCATTCTTGACTGATGGGACAGTGTCCCTAGCACCTTTTTTCTTAGGTGGCTCAAGGGATTACATTCTCCAGAACAGTGGAACCAAAAAGGGCCCTGTCCCTGGAGGCCATGTCTACCTTGTGAGTGATAAAGGTATAAGACTTAGCCCATGTAGCTGCTGCACAAATAGTATCAATGGGTAACCTAGCACAGAAAGCAGAGGAAGTAGATACTGACCTTGTTAAATGTGTGCTTTGATTCCTTGTGGAAATTCTTTATGTGCTGAATTATAAACAAAAATACATTGAGACAGTCAGTTTGACAAAGTAATTTTTGCTACTGGAAGACCTTTTTTTTATTTTCTGTATAGGGTACAAAAAGTTGGTCTGATTTTCTAAAGTCTCTTGTTCTGTGTAGGTAGAAACACAGTTGTCTATAAACATCCAACTGGGGTAGCCTGTATTCTGCCTTATTGCAGTATCTGGGGAAGAATAGTGGTAGTTCAGTAGATTGAGGATAAACTCTGAGCTCACCTTTGGCAAAAAGGATGGGCTCGTACGTAATGATACTTGTATCATTGTGTAACAGCATGTATGGAGGTTTAATGGACAAGGCCTGCAACTCTGAAACTCTTCTGGGTGAAGTGATGGCCACCAAGAAAGCAGTTTTCCAGATTAGGTATTTTAAATCACACGATGATGCAGGTTCAGAAGGGGAAGAATTATTTTGGGCAAAAGGAAGTTGAGATTCCATGGGGGGTAAGGGTGGCCTGATATATGGTCTTGGTAAGTTTGTACCTCTTAGGAAGGCTTTTGCTAGCCTGAGAGACATTATACTTGAATCTTCATTGCCAGTATGAAAATTTGAGATAGCTGCTAACTGAACTCTGATAGTAGATGCCACAGCTCCTTCATTAAAAAGTTTAGTCAAGAACTCAAGAATAGATTAAATGGATGCTGCGTATGGGTCAGTACTATTTTGAGTGGCCCAGAGAGAATTTCCTCCATTTACTGAGGTACAGTTTTCTTGTAGATTTGTGAGGAGATTGAGGTGTCTTACTGCAGATGAAAGATTCTGTTACCTGGCTATCTTGGGAGTCGGAGCAGCCAAGCTGTCAGCTTGAGGGTTGAGAGAGCACCTGAAAAATGTGTCAGGAGATCTGTTACTGGGTCCAGGATCCATGGTTCTCTTGTAGATGAGGCTGTAGGAAGGGGAACCAAATTTGATGAGGCCAGTAAGGCACTATGAGGATTAATGTCCTTCCCAGGGAACTGGCTTTCTGAAGTACTCTTGGTATTAGGCCGGCCCCATTTGTGAAAGGCTTTCTGAAGTACTCTTGGTATTAGGCCGGCCCCATTTGTGAAAGGCTTTCTGAAGTACTCTTGGTATTAGGCCGGCCCCATTTGTGAAAAATCAATCTGATGTTGTAAATCTTTGTTTATTCATTACCATTAGGACCTCGGTTCAATCTTCTGAACCAATACGACTGTTTCCAAGCTAGCGCCAGCCAAAAACTCTCAGCTTAGACCTACCCATAGTGTCCCTCTCCTAGTTGCTTCAGATCTCGTTTGCCGCGTTCCTAGTCAGCGTTGAGAGAGGTGGCTAGCACATCTAAGTAGAAAATTGTTAATTTTAAAACAGTTTCTCTTCAAAATTAAGTTTTAGTCACAGGCCTTTCCTTTTTACTAGTGGTATTTTTTTAAAAATAACATCATTAGTATTTTCTCCCATAATTTTTCTATATGATAGCCTTGTTGCCTTATTGTGTCAGACAAAGCTAAGTTGGGATTTAAAAGTGTGAGCATAAGATGCCCAACTCCTAGCAGAGTAGATAGAGAGGCTCTATCTGGGTCAGTGGTCTCACCCCCTCCACAGACCAAAAAACATAAGGAAAAACGGATTATTCAAGACACCTTTTTCGGAGGCTCTATCTGGGTTGGAGGTCTCACCCCCTCCAAAAACCAAAAAAAAATAAGGACAAACTGAGTCACTCAGTTCCTGCATCTCAGTCAGTTACGGAACAGAGTCAGCTCTGTGCTTTGCCGGCGCCCTCTGTGCAGACCTCTTCAGCACCAGGCTTTGGTGCCGTCCTTGGATCCGACATCGGCTCTGCTGACTGTACTGCTTCAGCACCATCCCCAGCCAGGTTGCTGACAGTTTCTTCGGCTCCAAAACTCGAATACCTGCCAAGGACAAGATATTTCCACTCCGGTGCATACTGTCTCTGTTCAGACAGCATTGTTTTCCCTGTCAGCACCATCCAGCCTTGCTGCCTCTGGTGGAGCTGATGCTCTCCCAAAGCAGTGCTTGGACTATCCGTACAGTGGTACCTAGCCTGGTGCCTATTTTCTCGCTGACGCCATCTATGTCTACGGCTCCGGCTTCCAGTTCTCTCAGAGCTCCTCACGGTGAGGTTTGACCCTGGTTCCGAGGTTGTCCCTCCCGGTTCTGGACTCGCATCTCTCCTCAGGTGGGCCTGTTTACAGGTAGTGGACTCAGTCAGCACCGATGACATCAGTATCAGAATCCTCCCCTAGCATGCACCTCTCCCAACCCTCTATTTTGGGACCCCGGGCACGAGAGTCACAAGAATCCTCCCCAAGCATGCACCTCTCCCAACCCTCTATTTCGGGACCCCAGGCACGAGAGTCACAAGAACCCTCTTTGAAAGGAACCCCTTCTCCAGAGTCCTCCTCAGAAAATCCCACTGGGGAGCCACCCCGGAAAAACTGTGCAAGAGGAAGCACCTTGATTCGCCAGAGGAATCTGATTGTGATGAGGGGGAAGGTTCCCCACAGTCTTCTCCAGATGACATCTCATTCGAAGACCTTCTCGAAATCCTCAAGCAGCGTGGAGACTGGAAGTCCTGTAACCCCTCTTCTGAGGAATTGGTGTTCCTGCAGGCCTTCCGTGCCAGGCCATCTACTTCCTGGGTGACTCCACCAGCAGATGACTTTGTTAAAATCATTGTGCAGCATGCCTTGAAGGCCCCAGACAACGTAGAACCTGTCCCTCAGAGGCCAGACAAAAAAATGTATCTACACCTGAAGACCAGCCCCACTGATCCTAGCAGTTGACAGTTGACTCTATGGTCATGGCTGTGGTCACCAAGAGGGAATTGGTGGAAGATAGTTCCACCGTCCGTCCTCCAAACGGAGAGTCCTGGACCATGGACAGACTAAGGAAATGGACCTATGCTTCAGCTCCATTTGGTCGCTATTCTATGTGGCACACTTTACTCGCCTCCAAAGAGACCTAATTTACAAAATGTCTCCCTCTTTGGTGGGGTACTGCCTGATGAGGTGCGTGATACTGTCGTCTCACAGCTCGGGCTGCTGCATCAGGAGTTGTCATGAGACGTAATGCTTGGATGCAGTTGTTTGACTTTGCAGACCCCTTTAAATCTTCCTTTGTCAGTGCACATGTCGACGAATCTGCACTTTTTAGACCCAAAGTACGAGTCTCACTTACACGTAGTGAGAACGACGGATTAGACCCAAAGTACGAGTCTCACTTACACGTAGTGAGAACGACGGAAAGACCTTGTCTGCTATAGGCATATGCCTTTCCAACCCCCAGAGGTCCTACTCCAGGAACCAGAAGGGAGGAAAAATGTTGTTCAAGAAATCCCAAGGACCTTTTCGTGACACTCGTGGTGAACAATCCCCCCGGGGCAGAGGGGGCAACTCGTATGGAAAATGTCCCTTTCGGTGTAGAGGGGGTCTGCGTAACCAAGCCGCTAGAGATTCTTTCTCCGGCAGACCCTAACAGTGCTCCTAGGCAGTGGCCCGATTGCTTTCCTCTGGAAGCAGTCGGGGTAGTTTTTCACTGCATATACCAGCCTGGTATCTTATTACTACTGATGTTTTAGTGCAGAGAAGAATATCCAGAGGCTACCAAATACCATTAGATTTAACTCCCATCCCCAATGTACCATCCAATCAGAGGGCGTTAGCAGCCTTAGAAATAGAAAAGCTGCTAAGGAAAAGAGTCATCCAACCAGTACCACCCGACCAGACCGGATCCAGGTTTTACTCTAGGTTCTTTTTAGTGCCAAAAAAGACAGGGAACTGAAGACCAATCCTGGATCTCTGAAATTTCCAGAGGGTCACGATACAGTCCATTCTTCCCTTCCTAGGGAGGGATAACTGGATGTACTTTACAGACTTTCCAGGACATGTACTACCACATAACAATGAATCCTAGCTCCTGGAGGTTTCTCCACTCCCGGCTGGGAGCCAATCACTACCAGTTCAGGGCACTACCATTCGGTCTCTTGACAGTCCCTCGAGTGTTCACAAAATTTATGGCAGTTGTGGTAGCTCCTCTTCGACTACAAGCATTTCAGGCATTTCCCTATCTAGACAATTGGCTCCTTACTGCTCCGACCCAGGTATCTTCTTACACTCAAGGTCTCTATCTCCGCTTGGGGATTACAGTCAACAAGGACAAACGTCAATGTCTCCAACGAAGACACTGGAATTCATTGGAGCGGTCTTTGACACAGCATCCTGTCAAGCTTCTCTCCCCCTCACAGGTTTTCGAACATAACACACCAAATCCAAGACCTTCTTCTCAGACCTGTGTACCAGCACGTCTTGTACTGCAACTCTTAGGCTCCATGGCAGCTGCCATTACGTTGGTACCACTGGCGAGACTGCACATGAGAATTCTACAGTGGCTCCTTTCCACACAATGGTCAATGCTAATTTACCCACTCGACCACGTTACATCTATCAGACTGTTGCAAGGAAGAAATGTTATGATAGATGAACCCACAAACGAATCTTTGGTGTCGACCGTTCTGTCTTCCCCAGCCTATGGCCACGGTGACCACAAACGCTTCCCTGTTGAGGTGGGATGGCATTTCTAGGGAAAGACTGTCCAAGACACCTGGTCCCCCATTGAGGCCAGTTTGCACATAAATGTCCTGGAACTGAGGGCAGTTCCCTTAGCGTTGCAAGTGTTCCATGCTTCCCTACCCACTGAACTGCAATGGTCCCAATCAGACATGTCAATCGGCTGGTATATCAACAAGCAAGGTGGAACCAGGTCTTATCTCCTGTGTCAGGGAAGTCATGAGGATTTGGCACTGGACGATAGCTTCCGACCACTTCCTTATAGCAACACACATTCCCAGGAGTTCTAACCTTATTGCGGATAATCTGAGCAGGAACATCCTGATGCCTTACGAGTGGCCCCTCAACCCTGTAACAGCGGATCGCATCTGCCAATGCTGGGGCAAGCCTTGCTGCGACCTGTTTGCTTCCTCCCCCCTAAAACTACAAATGCAGAAGCTACTTTGCCCTGATTCCCCCTCAGGGGGAACCACTGAGGGATGCTCTAGCGCACGATTGGCCACCGGGTCTTCCCTATGGCCTCATCTGATTCACAGTCTGTGGAGCCTGGATCATTCCCAAGACCTTTTATCTCATCCTCTGGGATTGATTCCTCCAAACCTGCACAGTCTTAAGCTTGCAATTTGGTTCCTTCACTTACAATGATTGCCAGGCTGCTTGACATCCCATATCCTGTTCATGAAATTCTTCTGGCTTCACACAAACATTCCACTAGGAAAGTTTATTCTAGTAAATGGACTAGGTTCTCTATTTAGGCCAAAGATCAGAACTTGGACCTTTTCTCTAGGCCTATTCAAAAGATCCTACAATACCGGACTACTGTTTTGCATGCAGGAGCCTCAGCTTCTATCACTGTACATTTAGCAGCTATTGCCAATTTTCATAATGATCTTGATAATTTTTCAGTTATGTCACACCGCCTATGCAAGACCTTTTTGTCAAGCCTCCCTTAGAACCCTGGGACTTGACTTTGGTACTTCAGACTCTCACAGGTTCTCCTTTCGAGCCTTTTGATTCATGTGATTTGCAATTTTTGTTATAGAAAACCTTACTTTTAGCAGCACTTACCTCAGTGGGAAGAGTATCTGAGCTACAGGCTTTGAGTGTCATAGCCTGGTATGAACCTATGAACCTATCTGCCCTAGGGCATTTATAAGCCTAGCCAGAGTGTGTGTGGCTTTCACCACCCCTTAGGATGAGAATACTATACCCATTAGTTTGCTGTGCCTCTGTCCAGCAGTGACACTCCAGAGTCCTTACTTTGTCTTCCACACAGATAGGTGTCTCTTCGTACTGACCCTTTTCTTTCTTCCCCAAGGTCATTTCTGGCTTTTCCATTAACCAATCTTACTGACCTGCCGGTTTTCTTCTCTCAGCATTCTGAGGGGAGTACCTTTTGCACACCCTTGATGTGCATCGGCAGCTTCGTTGTTATTTGGACAGGACTAAATCTTTCAAGAAAACAGGCCAATTGTTTGTGGCCTTTGCAGGACCCAGATTGGGTAAACCTGTTTTCCAAAGTGACTTTATCCTCCTGGCTTAGAAACGTCATTACCTTTATCTACCAACAGAATAAGCTATCCTTACCTTCCAGAATAAAGGCTCATTCTCTCAGATCTATGGCTACTTCTGTAGCATTTCATTCCAGAGCCTCTATGGATGATACCTGCACAGCAGCTACTTGGGCAAGACCTCATACCTTTACATCTCATTAGAAATTGGATTTGGCCTCCAGTGGACGAGCATCTTTTGGTTCTATGGTGCTCAGGACAATCCTTCCTTAGGGCCACCCAGGACTCAAGTAGCTGGGAACTCGGTCCTAATGGTAATGAATAAACAAAGATTTACAACATCAGCTAAAGAAGTTGTCTTACCATAATGTTCCATCTGTGTTGTAGATCTTTGTTCATTCATTACTTCCCACCCTCCTTCCCCCTGCCTGGACTTCTGGTGGACTTTAGGAACTCCTGGTTAGGATATTTGCTCAGACAGAGCCTCCTACTATTTTTTTTCTATTACTACATCTATTGTCTAAGGGCAGGCAAACTCTATCTGAAGTAAAAGAGGTGCGTTATGGGTAGGTCTTAGCTGAGAGTTTCTAGATGGCGCAAGCTTGAAAACGGCCATATCGGTTCAGAGGACAGAACCGAGGTCCTAATGGTAATGAATGAATGAACAAAGATCTACAACACAGATGGAACGTTATGGTAAGACATAACTTCTTTTTCCAATACATCTTGTTTCCGGGACCACTTGTGGGTCATTAGAATTGCCCTGCTGTGCTTGTCCGCTATCACGTTGGGTTTCCCAGGATATGCGACGCTATAAGAAAGTACTGGGATGAGGTCGCCCATTGCCATACTCTTGAGGGCCTCTCGACAAAGGGAGTTAAGACTTTGTTCCTCCTTGCTTGTTTATGTACCATACCATTTAAATGTTGTCCGTCTGGATCGTAATCCTGCCTGGAGGGAGAGAGTGTTGAAATGCCTGCAATGCCAGTAGCACTGCTCTCGTCTCCAGCACGTTAATGTGCAGGTGAGCCTCATGTTCTTGCCAAGTGCCTTGGGCTGTTTTTCCCTGATAATGCCCCCCACCACCCTATCTGGGAAGCATTCATGGTCACTGTGGCTGATGGAGGTTGAGTGAAAGGGCTGCCTATGGTGACTTGATCCAAGTTTATCCACCAGGCTAAGTCCCTTTTGCAAGATTCTGTCAGAATTATCTGGTATGACATTGGTAAGTCCTACACTGACCATTGTGTAAAGAGAAGCCATTGCAGAATCCGCATGAGCATGTGAGCTAAGGGGAGTATGGCGACAGTTGCTGCCATTGTCCCTAAAACTTTGAGAACAGTTCTTACTTGTACTCTCGTTCTCAAAAGTAGGTTTTGAATTTGGGTACGAAGAGATCATATTAATTCTTGTGGAAGAGTTACCATCATAGTCAAGAGTTTAATTCTGCACCTATGAATGCGATATGCTGCGACTGCAATAAGGCAGATTTTTCATAGTTGATTATGATCCCAAGTTGAGTACATAGGGCCAAAGTGTTGTCTATTGTTTGTAGTAGAAGCTGCTTGGTAGTGACGGTAAGGAACCAGTTGTCTTAAGTATGGAAACACCTGGAATCCTACATGCCTCAGGTGGGTTGAAACCACTGCCATGCATTTGGTGAACACTCTGAGGGCTGTAGTGAGCCCAAAGGGCAGTGCTCAAAATTGATGGTGACTGGTTCCCAGCTGGAAGTGCAAGTGACTCCTGGATGGCCTGTCCAGCTTTATGTGGTAATATGCATCCTGGAGGTCTACAGAGCACATCCAGTCATCTTTTTCTCAGAAAGGGAAGAATTGATTGTAACATGACCATCCGGAACTTTCTTTTTTACTGACTTGTTTAATGTGCTGAAATCCAATATTGGTCTCCTGGCCTTCGTTTTCTTTGGAACTAAAGAGAATCTTGAGTAAGTTCCGGATGCTGTCTGGTCTGCGGAGACTGGTTGGGTCCCCCCCCCCCCCCTTAGCAACTTTTGAATTTTGTTTGTTGTCTGATTCCTGTGACTGGGTGGAACGTCCGGAATTCTTCTCAAGGTTGGGGGAGGGTTGGAGAAGGGAATAGCATACCCTCTGGATATGATCCTTTGCACCAGTTTGTCCTTTGTGATTTTTAACCAGGTGTCTGGGTACAAAGACAAGCGACCCCCGACTTGCCTCCAGAGTAGAGCAGTCTGGTTTCCCTTCAGGCACGCTGAAAGGGCTTACAGAAGAAAGACTCTTGGTCACCTTGATTCTGTGGAACCCTTCTGCCATGTGGCTGGCATCTTCCATTATTACCCCCTCCTCTGCCCCTGGAGGGGGGTTCACCATGTGTGTCCTGAAAGACCCCTGGGTTTTACGGAACCACATCTTTCCACCCTTTTGACCTTTAGGATATGGTCTAGAAGGAGTGGAAAAATGGAGTCCAACAGCAGAGAGAGTCTTTTCTTCCTGCTCACACCTGGCCAGTGTTTTTTACTTTGGGGCCAAACAAGGATGAGCCATCAAAAAGGGTGTTGGTAAAGGATGACTTAAAAGGTTCCGCAAATGAACACGGGCGCATCCAGGAAGGTCTCCCAAAGGTAATTCCTGTACCTGCTGATCTGTCTGCTCCATTGGCTGCATACAAGATGATCCTCATGGAAGAGTTGACTATAGAGTTTAGGGTGGAGAGCTGAGAAGTTACTTTATCGGAGACTACTGCAGCTACATTACTCTGGAGAGCATCTCCAAGCTCTTTTAGGAGATCTCTCTGTAGCCTTGTAAAGTGAGTTAGGTAATTCAGGGACCGTAGAGTAAAGGTTGCTGATGAGAACATGCACTTCCCATACCTGTCCATCACACGTGACTCTCTCTATTTGGTAGATGAACAGCTGTGGACATCTCGGATATCTATTTTTTTTTTGTTTTTTTTTTTTTTTAGTGGCCGCTGCCACCACCATAGCATCTACTGGCACCCCTTTGGTCAAGAAAAATTTGCCCTCTGGTGCAGTGATAAATTTGTTAGGCCTCCTAGGGACAGGTTCCACAGTATCTGGAGACTCTCACGCTTTCTGACAGACCAAGTCCAAGAGTTCATCGAAAGACAGTCACCCAAGAAGTGGAAGGTCGAGAACCAAAAGCCTTCATGTATACGGAATCCTCATTAGAAGGGTTAGTGGCCTCCCAGCTGCCTCTCTGCTTAAGGACTTCTAGGATGTCTGCAAATGAGACATCTACTGAAGGTGACCATGGGGACCCCTCTGAATCATTGAGGTCCATGTCTGATGTCACTAACTCCTCAGGGGAGTCTCTATGTTTCCTCTTGCATGTCTTTCGTGGCCCTTCCTCAGATGGGGCTTCTGTTCTGGAGAGGTTTCTAAAGAGAAAGGTATATCCTGTGGGGCCTCATGAGGCTCTGGATCTCTACGCTGTGGGCCATGTGGTGCAGAAGATGGAACCAAAACTGTAGGGGAAGGAATGGTAGTATCAGAAACACTGGATGTCTGTGGGGGCAGTGCTCTCCTCATGATCTCAAAGGCACCCCCCATGACGCGAAGAGAGCTCCGGCTCCGAAGAACCAGAAGCTCTCCCCGGAGCCACGAGAGACTGCTCCTGAGGTTGGGGTTGGAGCAGAACTCATCCGAGCCAATGCTCAGAGAGGTACAGCTGGAACTGATAAATGCTCAGTCCGGTCGGCGCCCTGGTATAGGAACTGAAGAAGCCAAAGCGGGGCTTGGCACCATAGCATCCACAACTATCGGCTCCACACATTCCAGCTCAGAGACCACGGTAGGGGTCTGAGGAGGAGGAATTGAAGTAGGGAGTACTGGTCTGGTCGGATCTGAAGCCAACTGGGTTGCTGCTGACAAAATTTTTGCAAGAGCCAGTGTCCTCAAAAGCTTCCGCACAAAACGATCCATGTCCAAATCCGAAAGACTTCTGGAAGAATGAGATGATCGTGTCTGTGATGCCACAGATTGTAAAATTGGGGGATCAGGGGACACAGGATCTAAAACTGGTGATTGGCTCCTAGCTCAGACTACCTTCGGCTCTGACACAGATGGAGCCGAGGTAGAAGTCGAGTCAATGTGGTCGGTTCCAAGAATTTTTTAATCTTTTCTGAAGGCTGTGGACCATCTAAAGAAGCTGAAGATGGTCTCTTTTGTCAGACTTGGATGAAGAAAGTGAAGAAGTCTTATTTAATGGAGTTTGACCCTTCTCTAAATCCTCAGCAAAGGAAGATTTTAACATACCCCTTAATATCAATTTATTCTTTCGCTCTTGAAGCACCCTTGAGCTGAAAGAATGGCAAATGGAACAACTTTCCTGCAAATGCAGGGCTACTAAACCGTGTACACATTCGGAGCGCCAGTCAGTGATAGACATCTTCTGAGAGCACTTTGGACATCTTTTTAATCCTGAGTCCCTGGTCTCCTTGTTATCCTTATTGTTTACTTGCCATCCTAAACACAAAGTATCAGAAACAGAACACCTTATAAGAGCCTTCTAACTTAAACAGGCTATCAACGTGTAAGAAACTCTATTAAAGTATACAAAAATGAACACTAAACAATCCTCTAACTTAAACAGGTTGTTCAGAAGTTTTTTATATGGATAAACTTACAATACTAACAAACACGCAGTAGAACCTCAAAAAATCTTGCTACTGAGAAGAATAAGTGAAAAGACATGCACATCCTTGAAACCATGACGTATATAAATATAATTATTTATATATATAATTATTTGTTTATTTATTTTTTTTTTAAACCCTTCTAACTCAACCTATAATCTAATTCTAAGGTAGCACAACTATACCACAGCCAGGTAAAGGGATAGGGTTTTAAAGGGCCCAACAAATGGCCAACTAGAAAAGAAATTAGCAAAAAGCATGAAATTCAAAGGAAGATGCACAGAAATATGTAATTAATTAATAACAACCATATTAACTCTCGGCAACTTTTAACAA
Source organism: Protopterus annectens (assembly GCF_019279795.1). Taxonomy (NCBI): domain Eukaryota; kingdom Metazoa; phylum Chordata; order Ceratodontiformes; family Protopteridae; genus Protopterus; species Protopterus annectens. Next base: position 313,566,393 of record NC_056728.1, read on the forward strand.
AAAGAAAGTTTGAACTTGGCCAGAGCTAGTTCTCAATGACCCGAATTGCTTCAGCGGCAAACAAGATCTTGGGAATGCCCGATGGCATCATGGGATATGAATAGAGCGACGAGGTAGCTGTAGACCTCTAGCTTTAGAAAATGGCCGAGTCAGAACAGAGGATTGGTTCCGAACCCATCAGTCAAGAATAAGGGCGAGATAGGACAACTGCACATCGGAACACAGTGTTTGGGCTTTTAATCTGGTTGCGTAAGACGTGTTATACCCTGTATTTTTTTGGTGAGAAACCTTTGAGGATGCTTCCAATTGTTGTAGGTGCCAGGTGTGGTACATGCCAACGCTGTATTGTATGTGATTATTGCTCTGGGCTAAGTACAGCGGCACTCTGACATCCTTGCATCTGACTGCCATGCCCTTACTTATTAGCTGAAAGACCTAGAAGGATTTCCTCACCACTGTGGACACATAGTTGTCAAAGTTCAGATTACTTTCAGAGTAACCCAATTTCTCACCTCTGGGCCCAGTCTTGGGGGTGCTATCAAAGTTCTAATTTGCAGTGGTGTTTGATTCCCCATAGGAGTATTATGCACTACTTCACAGTTTAGTTTAATTTTGTGGCTATGACAACAATCATTAATCTGCTTTAGTCCTTTCTATAAGGTATCGACATCATTTGGGGAATCTGTGATTACCCCCAACTTGCAGTCATGAGCGAACTTTTCAGCTAAAGGCCATCTACATTTGGCTTGACATCTGAGAAGTATATCCCAAACAGGAGGGGGCCCAGTACTGAGCCGTGTGATACTCCACTGGTGACTGACCTCTTGCTGGATGTGGATTCCTCCACTGTAATAATGTGTCCTGTCAATGAACCATTTCACTATCTATCTGGTGATGTAGAGGTTTACGCCCAATTTTGTGAGTTTATGTATAATGCCCGAGTGGGCAACTGTCAGATGCCTTGGCCGGGTCAGGGAAGGTGGTATGCATTGTCTTGCCTTCATCCATGGCCTTGGTGACCTTATCAAAGAAGTCCACCAGATGGACCAGGAAGGACCTGCTCTTGTCGAAGCTGAACTGGGTTGGATCTAGAGTCTGGAGATTCACATGTCATTGTTAACCAGGTCTATGATTATTCTTTCCATTGTGTTGATATGAGGCTAATCAGACTTATGGGTCTGTAGTTTCCTGGGTCTGTTTATGATCCACTTATTGTGCAGAGGGATGACTGTTGCTGTCCTTCACTCTACGGAGATAGAAACCTGTTGTTTAAACAGAGATCTGAGTTGGTCTGAGGTCATGTTTCATGCTATTCAGTAGGCACCTGGGGATTCTGTCAGGGCCCATGTTGCTGTGTCTCTAGCTTTAGCAACCTGATGTCCTCCTATATCACTGTTGTAGTATTCCTGCAACTCCCTTAATGGCATAGCAGTCAGGGGAAGAAGAGACTGAAAGAAGGCTGTCTGACAATACCTTTGGGGGTGAAGAGAACTGGCGCCAGAAGAAGTTCTGGGTAGTTGTGTGTGCACATCCCTTTTATGCCCTAGTTTCTGTGCGAGGAGCATAAATGTGATGTATGGAGCAAACCATATCCTTTTTCATGCTTTTCTATACTGGCTGAGAGACTAACACTGCAACGATGAAAAAAGGACATATACTGTTATGGTAAAATTTTACACAACTGTACTTTTGTGATAACAGGCAAATGAATGGTAGAAGGTATTTCATGGGGTGACTGGATGTAATGAGTGGGTGAAATTTATCGGCCAGCAGGTTTGCTATTTCTTCCGGCTGAGTATAGGTAGTGCCATCTGTAGCCAACTCATTACATTGTTGAGTGTTTCCCTATGATTTCAGACATAACAGAAAAATGCTTTGCGGTTATCCTTTGCTTGAAAGACTATTTTAGTCTTGTTCATAGGTTCTTAGGTGTGTACTAGGCTAATGGCCCTGGAGCCTTTACAAGCCTAGCCTGTAGGATTACTCTGGCATCATGCCATCAGACCTTAGTTCCCAGTGCCTCTGAGTAGAGCCACTGGAGTGATCCATAGAGTGAATTTTCCATTTCCCATCCACTCCTCAAGATTTTTCTTGTAGAGGGCCATTGAGGTGCTCTATTTAACATGTATGGGAAGTCTATTCCATAGCATGGGCAGTCTCTGGATTATGAACCTGTCCCTCCAGCTTGTTGATTGTGGTAATGAGGTTGAGGTCTCTGGAGCGTGTGGTGTGGAGGGATTGGGATTTCTTTAGATGTATAATTTCTAACAGAGCTGGGTCAGGAATGACTTTGTAACTCCAGCAGAGATCTCCTAAAATTAGGCGATATGAGACTGAGAATAATTGGGAGTTTTTTGAGTCTGTCCATATAGGACAAGTGTTTAAGGCCTAGGATCCTCTTTGTGAGGTACTTTTGCGGCCTCTCCAGTTGATGAAGGTGTCTAGTGAAGTACATGCCAAATGGGGCATCGTACTCTATGATTGGCCTAATGAGAGAAGAGTAGAGGGAGACAATGACCTCTTTCTTCCTGGATGCAACGGTCACCCATGTTAGTAATGACAAGGTCAAGGATGTTGCTACCTTTAGTGGAGGTAAGAACGAGCTGGTCCAAGGCATTGGAATTAATGAATTCCAGGAAACGTTGGGCAAGTGTATTGGTACATGAGTAATTTTCCCAGTTAATGGAGGGGTAGTTGAAGTCACCCAGTATGAGAGTTTTAGGTTGGATCCTAATATTCTCCAGGGTGCTTATGATGGATCCTAATATTCTCCAGGGTGCTTAGGAACATGAAGTGTGAGTCTTAGGACATGGTTGGGATCTATAGCAGGCTATGACCTGAATTGCTGTCTTACCCAATGTTAGCTGCACCTGACGTATCTCAGATGCTAAGACTTGACTATTTTCTCTGATTGCTTGTTGAGACTAATGGAGGGATTTTTTTCTCTGAATTTCTTCCTTCTGTTATATAATCTTGTTTATCCTGGGATAATATGAGATTACAAGGCTATGGATTCTGAGGTCATTTTAAGCCTAGCCATTTCATCCCAATGTAATACCATAGAAATGCTAGTCAATACTGCTAAGGATGTTTCTGCATAACTTTTGAGTTTTCAGGGTTGGGGGAGCTTTCAAATTACCTCTGCTATCACTTTTAATAGAAGGCAATTTCCCTTGGAAAATCCTTTGGGGTTTTAGGTTTGATGGAGGTTCTACTTTTTACATTTATTTCAAAGGAGAGAGTTTTTGATCTGATCTTACCAGTGAGGACATTATGCTGTGTGTGTTGTTTGTGTGTGTGTGGTGTGTGTGTTGTGTGTGTGTTGTTTGTGTTGTGTGTGTGTTGTTTGTGTGGTGTGTGTGTTGTGTGTGTTGTGTGTGTGGTGTGTGTGGTGTGTGTGTTGTGTGTGTGTGGTGTGTGTGTTGTGTGTGTGTTGTTTGTGTTGTGTGTGTGTGTGTGTGTGTGTGTGTGTTGTTTGTGTTGTGTGTGTGTTGTTTGTGTTGTGTGTGTGTTGTTTGTGTTGTGTGTGTGTGTGTGTGTGTTGTTTGTGTTGTGTGTGTGTTGTTTGTGTTGTGTGTGTGTGTGTGTTGTTTGTGTTGTTTGTGTTGTGTGTGTGTTGTTTGTGTTGTGTGTGTGTGTGTGTGTAGAGCACTTCCCCATGTTTGTGAGTAATCTGTCAAGGATATTTGAGCCCCTAGTGGGAGTGCAGACTAGCTGTTGCAGAGCATTTGCATTGACAAGTCCATGAATCTCTGAGCGTGCATATTAGTGGTCATGTATATTTCCCAGTTTATGGTGGGATAGTAAAAATCGCCAATGAGTAATGTGTTGAATTGAATGACAAATTATTCAAGTAACTTCAGGTATGTGGAGTGGTTTTCGTGGCTCATGGTTGGGGGACTTGTAGCTAGCGCTGATATGGTGGGGAATTTTGTCTCTTGGTCAGCTGGATTTGGAGTAGCCCAAGGAAGTCATCCTGCTTGACCAGTGTTGAGATGTGATTATTTTTAATGTAAATGAAAACGTCTCCTCTGTTTTTCCAGCAGGTGGCCTTCTTGTGTGATAGGCATTGTAGCCTTGCACTGCCAGGGTGCTTTCTGCAGCCTTGAAACCTTGCCTCTGTAGCTGCACAGACATCAGCATTCTCCAGGGTGAGGAGATAAGTGCAGTCTCTTGTTAAGAGTCTTAGAATTGAGCAGTAGTACCTTCATCTTGGCATTAGAAGAATTTGTTATGCAAGTAGGTCTGTTGGTTTGGCACTATGGAGATGGCTAATGCCTCTGCCATTCAAAAGCATAGCGGTGACCATCAATCATTTTCTGTTTTGTATTGTGGTATCATTCTTTGTGAGGGTAGAATGTTGCTGAAAGCGAGGCTCATACTAGCTTGCGACATGTATTCAGAGAAGTTCATCATGTCTCTCTCCATGTAGTCTAGGGAGGTATGTCTCCAGTTATTCACACCCACTTGGAGTATGACTGGGTCATATATGTACTTGTGGTTGAGTGACCCAAGTGCCTGTATATGACGAATCCTGGCCCCCTGACAGGAAACTGACTGTAACCATCCCTTTATTCAGTGTGGTGAGGGGGTGTCTGTGTGTCTCGCAATGGAGTCTCCTATGACCAAGATGTTTAAATGTGTGATGTTTTGCCTTTGAGAGTGTGGAGAGACTGACGTGCAGTGATTATCTTTTTTTGTTTATATATGGTTTCTGAGGGCAGAGTACGAGAAGCCTCTGAGGTTTTGGTAAGTTAATTGCAAGTACCCCCGCATATGTGGATTTTGTGTGTCAAGACCTTGTTTAATGAATGAAATTGTGCATGTGCTGACAAACTGTTTGTCATTTGATTTGTCAGTATGTGGGAGTTGTCCAACTACATGTCTTACATACTGTGTTTTGTTTTGGGGTTAAGTGGTTCAGTATGCATGGGGCATCCTGAGGCAATGCAGCAATTGTCTGTGCCCACCACCCTGGCCACAGAGATAGCAGGAAAGTACCTCTCCTTGGTTTTCAGGATTTTTACTGTGGGTTTAACCCGGGAGAAGAGTGGGTACATTTAACTGGACTGGGGTGATAACACATGGACGAGGAATGTGTGTTATACTCTGTGTGGACTAGAGCTATCCAACAAGGTGATGCTGCTCTCTAACAAGGCAGTGCTGCTCTGTGTGCAACTCTGATGCTCCTAGGGCAGTAAGGGGGACTGGGGAAGGGTTGCAGAGAGCATTACGTGAAAGCATTTGTCTATACAGGGCACTGCTAACTGCCATTGCACTGGGCTTGTATAGAATCAGAAAAACAAATTTTACAACTGCAAGGCCTGTAGCTCAATAAGGAAAATGCATAATAAGTTTTCAGCAGTAGCGTCCAACTCATATAGGTTTGGAGCTAGCACACTTCTGCCACAAAAGTGCAGTCAGAAAACCTTTTTAATGTAAAATGCTGGTTTTTAGAGCTGAAGTGCAGCAGTGGAAACGGTTCAGGTTTGAAACTACTGCAGTGTGAGAAATGTAAAAAAATACAGGATTCTTGTGAAATACAGTAAAAAATACATGATTCTTGTGAAATACAGTAAAAATTAATTGTCAGAAGTGCAAAATGATACTTGATTTAATTCTTTTAGAAGCAGGGTTGTATATGCAGCAGGTTCTCTAACTCTGGAAAAGTGGCCAGAGTGCAGCTCTGAGGAATTGAGCCATAATGTATCTGTCTGGGATTGAACTCCTGACCTTCTACATGTGGAAGAGATATAATGGGCACTATACCACAAAGCTTTAAGACTGCGAGAGACTATGTGGCCTGGGCAGCAAAATTGCATCAAAACCATAAAGTGATTTTTGTTCAGAATATTTCTCGTAAAAGGTGACTTTCTGGAAAGAAGGTGGATTATAGTCTGTAAATTGTGGCAGTTCATTATGTAGAAAGTGTATGTTAATTCAGTTTCTCTTGGCATAACTTTCTCAAGTGCTCTTGATTTTTGTTTTGTAAATTTTGCTCTCTTCCTTTTAAAATTGGTGACCTTTGTGTTAGTCTGCCAAATTCAACTTTGCAACTCAGTCTGTCTACTAGAGAAGCACTTCTGAAGTGGTAACATGCAAAGTGAGGAGACTATGAATATATGCAATGTGCTAGGTGACTTGGACCATTTCTGTTTAATTATTCCAGTACGTGTCTGTTTTGCGGAGATGTTTTTCTGAGAGTTCCAGCTTTCTTCCATGTAATGTGTGTGTTCTGGGTTAAGGGCTTTCTGTATTAAATGCAAGGAAAAGTTGCATGTGTGTGACTTGGGTAAGCATCTTTTTAAAGAAATCCTAAGGAGAACATTGCACAGCGATGGTATTGAAAGTCGCAGCTACAACCTGCACACTTTTGAATGGTCCTCAGTCTGTGCTCTCCTGATGTGATAGGATGGGAATTGCATTGGTGTGCGTATGCTGAGAATGCAGATATGATTAATCTTTTATTGTGCCATAAGAAGTGTTGTTGGTATAATGCATATGGATTCATTTTTCATGCATGCATATAAAATGCTGGTGCTTTTGAGAAAGTTTGTTATAATAATTTTGTTTAAAACTGAACTAAATGTGAATATGTACCTTTCAAAGTAATTTCTGGACTGAATGAAGGAAGTACGGTTTTTGCAACATTGGGGAAAAAGTAATATACCTCACTCGTATTCACATAGGTTTTAGTACGTCTTGTTGGAGTGACCACTGAAGACCTTGTGACCTGACATGAAGACTGAAGTAACTGTAAATAATGCATGATTTCCTGGTATGTGCGTCCTGGTATTTGCATCAATGTAAAGTAGCTTTGCAGCAGTGCTGTGAAGTGCCCCCCCCCCCCAAATTCCACAAGAAACTTAACTAACTACAAAGCTACTTGAAGAGCTTAAAGATAACAGGCAAGCATCACCCGTGCATAATTTGTGCAGATATAATGTAATAGGCATGCTGTTTCTCTGGTCGATAGAAGTGTAATAGAACAGATATTTCAGTAGTGTACTGTGGCTATAGCTTCTAGTTCTGCAGTTTTTTTGCAAGAGGGTAGGGCCCTCCTTTAACATTCCCTGAAGCAGTTTTTGTGTAGTGTTGTTGCTGTACAAGGAATGTTGTGGGTTTAAATTGGAGGGGGTTTGCACACTATACACAGCATGCATAGAGTTGCCATGTACCGTGAAGCTGTTAGGATGTGTTGGTGCTCAAGCGGTACTTCCAAAACGCATTCCTGCAAATTCTGCTTACATATCGATTGCATTACACTTTTGCGTGTTTTAAATGCTGCCGCATTCTGAAGTGAAC
>NC_056728.1:313588697-313601197 GCF_019279795.1 Protopterus annectens
GCCCCCAGGTTGATAGCAAACTGACTTTTGACCACTATATAATGCCTCCGTTGTACAGAAAGCTTTCTACATGGCCCACCTCATTTAGTAAGGGTATCTCCTCCAGGGACAAGGTGGTCATAACTTCCTGTTTTTCTTCCCTTTATAAGACCCATTATTGAGTACATTGCCCCTTTGACATGTACCTGACAAAGCACATGCAGCAGCTGGAGAGACCACAGAGGTTCCTCCCCAGAGAATCCATGGCCTCAACATTTACCCTACACAGCGGAGAGCTCTGTCCCTCTACTCAGTCTCCTACAGAATCCTCAGAGGTGACTTCTGTCTGGCATACGAAGCAATCCCAGACCCTGCCCTGATTGGACTGCTGAATATCTGCAAGTCCAAGCTCCACTCGAGTAACCTGCATGCGTGACCTCAGCCTGGTCTGTGACATCAGTAGAACTTGGTGGGACAGATTTTTGTCCCAGAGATTCCCCCTTTTATGGAATAGACTCCCTCTCCACGTAAAGCAGAGTACCTTGTTAAACCTTTTTAAGTGTAACCTGGATAACTGGATGGGAAACAGCAAATACACACCTGGGAATTCCATCTGTGTCCCTGACTGACAGTGGCATTAGAATGCTGATTTGTTGGAACATGGGCTAAATTCTTGGCTAGGCTTGTAAAGGCCTCAGGGCCAGTAGCATTTGCAAAACAATACATCGTCTCCCAAAAGCATATGGGAAAATGTGTTATGGTCTGATGAGGCCAAGGTTGAACTTTTTGGCCACAATTCCAAAGGATATGTTTGGCGGAAAAACAACACTTCATGGGGATGACTGTCTTGGTGATGCTGTGAAGCATGGTGGTGGCAGTATCAGGCTTTGGGGTTGTTTTTCTTCAGCTAGAACTGGGGCTTTAGTCAAGGTGGAAGGAATTACGAACAGTTCCAAATACCAGTCACGTTTGGCCCAAAACCTTCAGGCGTCTGCTAGAAAGCTGAAGTTGAAGAGCAATTTCACCTTTCAGCATGACAATGACCCCAAGCATACATCCAAATCAGCAAAAGAATGGCTTCACCAGAAGAAAATTTAAAGTTTTGGAATGGTCCAGCCAGAGCCCAGACCTAAATCCAATAGAAAATCTCTGGGGTGACCTGAAGAGGGCTGTGCTTAAATATTGCCAAATCAAGATGTGCCATGCTGGTAAGACTCCTACCCAAGAAGATTGAATGCTGTAATTAATCAAAAGGTGCTTCAACGAAGTATTAGTTTAAGGGTGTGCACACTTATGCAACCAGCTTATTGTACGTTTTTTTATTATTTATATCCCCCCCCCAACAGATTTGTTTGTTTTTCAATTGGTCACGTTAAAGGTGGGAAAAGGTTTGAAATTAGTTATTGTGGTCTCATTTCTTTAGATCACAAAAAGCTGGCATTTTTAACAGGGGTGTGTACACTTTATAATAGAATAACTTTTTTTCTAGACAATTAGTTTTTGTCATAACATTTTCTCATTGTCTTTAGTTCAAAACCTAAGCAAACACGTACTTGTATTGTAGGAGTCCTAATGTTGGCAGCCGCCTTTCAGATAGTTTGACATTTCCTGCACTCACATTCATTGTTATTAGACTGCCTACACACCATATGTTTTCTGTAGACATACAGAGATGTGCATTTGGTGTTAACCTCTGAATTAATGAGGTTTCATTTGTTTGCTTTACACGAGGTGTTTTCACTGTTCTCATATTGTATGAGTCACCCAAAATACTTTCGCAGACATGATGTCTAACTTGTGCTTTGATGCAACAGATGAACTTCAGTACATTTAAAGCCTTCAACTACAGAACTTTTATATTCATTTATGTTCTTAATTTTGTCTGCTTTCCAAATTCAGTAGTAATGAAATGTGGGTCCTATTTTTAATTCCGGTGCTAAGCGGTTGAGACTTGTGCTTACAAAAGTATACGTTAACTTATTTCTTAAATTTCTCCTACATTTCTTATACAGCACTCTGTCTGTAAATTCTCAATACAATGCCTGTATTGCAATGTTTGTTAAAATCAATGCACACTTTATTGTACTGTCTACTATGCCATGTCTTCACTAAAACTGTATTATAAAAAAAATATACTGGTTGCATTAACTTTGTTACCTTGGAGCTTTTCTCCCTGGGCCGCCACTAAAAAAGGACACCTGTGCTCAGTCAGACTTTCCCAGTAAACAAATGTTAATAAATAGCTAAGGTTAGCAAAATAAATCGATGGTAAAGTAGAAGGATGGATCAGAGACTTGTGAGGTGACTGCTAAGAAGAAATGGAGAAGCATTTCATTGCTATGTAAATTTTTTTATATGAAGTAACATAGCTACATCGTGCTTTAACAGATTACTATGCAAAGATAGCTAGCTATGTCAGCAGCCAGAATGCATTTTAAAGTCTATATTTTACTAGACCCATTTTTAAGGAGAAGTTGTTTGCCTGATTTTGGATCTGATTTTTGTGCATTTTATAGCAGCATTTTGTGTGAATCCAGGATTAAAGAGAGATAAGAGGGAATGCTTTTAGTGGCACACCAGGCTAACTGCTCACGCATAGTTGACTAGCTAAACTGTGGTTTATTAAAGGAGGGGAAATGGGAGGAGTCCTCTTGCTAGGAGATGGCACTCAGAAATGTTCTTTGTTGTATCTCACTTTTTAAGCTGTTTTTCCTCATGATTTATACATTCTATGAAAACATTCAAAAGACTGCATGCAGTCTGTTAAGTGACACTTGTTCTGAAGACTCTTACAGTCTGCAGTTTTTCAGGTCTTCTATCCAAAGTGAATGAAGGGCTACTTAATTTCATTGTGCTCTTACAATGCATTCTGGGCCTCATTTAGCTTTCCAAGGAAACTAAAATGTCAGCCAAACCAGATGTCTACCCCTATAATGGCATTCAGGGCTTAAACAAAAAAAAAATTGTAATGAGTACTTGTATTGTTGCAGGCAGGTTTAAATGTTTTTTTTTAATGTGTAGTGTTCTTTTAATGTAGTATTATTGCCACTTTTTTGGTAAGTAATCCCTTCCCTCATCACATTTGGTAGACGGCTTCTCTTCTCATAATAATGTAATGACAGTAGACTACTGCAAAATGAAAATCTTGTCAGGGACATCTAGTTACTTATCTCCTTCTGTTTTGACCATCATGTGACAGCTGTTCTCGAACACCATGCATTAAAGATCTGATTATCCTGGACCTCCTGTTCCTCCACAAGTCCGTATTTCTAACAGTAAAATCAATTGTTCTTTCGGCTTTTCCCGTTAAGGGTCGCCACAGCGGAACTCCGGTCCGCTAATGATTGGCAGTAGATTTTTACAGTGCTGAGGTGCCAGCTGGACGCCCAACCTTCAGCGAAGGCACATCCATTCTACACGTCTTTCAAACACCACTCAATGATTTAGGTATTTACCAACAGATAAAAACACAGTGCCTCCCAAACCTGGAGTAAATTTCTCCTATATGTTAAGCAGTGCGGCTCACTACCTTAATTTTAAATTTAACCTAGATGATTGTCTGGGTATCCATACTGTTACTCTGGTATTAACCTCTGGAGAAAGGAGGTGCAGCCTGAGACGGGACAATACCTCTCACCCTCTTAGTGCAAGAAATCTGGGCATAGCTTCATATAATGGGGGGGGGGTGACTAATGCCCAGAGATAGGGACAGATTTTAAATATTGCTCTTTTAAAAAGTTGATAAGAGTATGTTGAGTTAGCTTGCATTTTCTGAAAGTTTTAAAGTTTGAAACTCAAATGTGCTTCATTATTTGGTGACTTCAATCCTCCTTGATTTGCCAGCAAACCACAAATTGCATGAGGAACAGACCAAAAATATTGGGCAAAAATCTGTACATTATATGAAAATCTGGACAGTTATGAGAGATGGGTAGGGAACTGGAAAGGAGGGAATGGTCATGGGCCTCGGTGGCCTTGAATATCTAGTTATCCTGTATCTCAGAATGTAATCTTATCTTTCAGATTGACCAGTCTAGTATGTCACACACAAACTGGTATTACTTGGGCTGTTCCAACCCAAATTTGCTGAAGTAAATACTATAAAAATGAATGTCTAATTTCTTGTGTGGCATTTTGACAAAATTAGCACACCCTTAATGTTTTGATTTAAGTAAGTTTATTGACCAGGGTCATAAACGGACTCATTATGGACCCACCTAACCATAACTTGCTAGTTGCTGTAGAAAAAAAGTGCAGATGTAGAGCAGAAAAAGCAAAGGTGAAGGGCTGGATATTAAGGTACAGCTGTATAAAGTTAACGGAGAAAACCATACTTGGCATATGCAGAATTGCAAAGTCTAAGCTGGCATCACAAATGTAAAATTGTATAATGTGTACAATGTTGCAACAAGTAATCCATAGCTATTAGCTGTACATTGTCAGAGTAGATGCTGAAATGTTGGTTGTGGGGGGTAAAAGTGTCAGAGTTGAGGGTAGTACAGGGTAAAGAGTTCAAGCTTATGATTAACTAATGGGAATTTATAAGTGTGCTCTGTATGTACATGTACAGCACTTGTGCACAAAGTATTGTTTTTGATATAAAGCTCTAGCCTTTTCAGCCATATTCTTCACACTAGGTTAAAAAAAAAATCAGTGGCTTGTGACATTTGGTTCGCATAAGCACTAAGCTTTTGTGGATACTCTTCAACATCTTCCAGGTTGCTTCATCCAACCTCTCCCCTTTTCTCTCCTGCACTGATTTGTTGAATGCATTTCACAGTTGGAAAAGCTATAATCACCAGCTTGGCCTGGGCTGTGGCTGAAAACGCGTTTATATCATGTTATCGAAAGATGAAAATAGCAAACGCTATTTCATCGAACCTAAAATATCTAAACCACATAATATCGAACATTCAGAACAGCAAATTTTTTCCTTGGGAAAAAGAATTCGCTACTCCGAAACACTTGCACACCAAAAAAAAACACACACACACACACACACACTTTTATAATCCTACAACTAATCCAACACTAAACTATGCATACAACTACTATCTGTTCACTTACCTTAACCCTAACCCTAAGGTCCGCCCCAACCCTAACTCACCTAACCCGCTCCCTAATCTCCTAATGGTGAGAGCTTTACTGAATTTAACAAATTTATGTAGACTATATTCCAGGATGATTTATATCAGCTACAGAGATATGCATGGCAAAGACTGCATTTAGAGGCATGTATTCATTTTAAAATAGTACCTAGAGGCATGCATATTTTTTGTATGCCATCTTATGGGAATACTCATCCCATTCTTTTGAGAAAATGGCAAGACCTTAATATACAACTTGGTTTCAGCTACATTAATCTTTTGCTAGAATATTTTGGTCCACTTGAAATTGACTTTATATTGTGCATTTATTTTCTTTCTTAAGTCATTTCAGAACGTTTCAAAACTGAATATTTTATTAAGACTGGACAGTATATGGTCCCAGGTTCATTCTTTTAGTGAACGACTGAAACAAGTGAAACGGAAAAAACTTTTATAAGGGATGCTAATGATTTTGCTTTAGGTCAAGTTTTCCTTTGGCCTAGAACTGATAATACACATATACAAGTTACATCTAATACGGATAATTTTACTAATGCCTCCAGCTCATTACTTTCTACAAATGGGACTTCCAGTACTGTTACTGATATAGTTCCCTCTTCCATGCCTACAACCAGTAAAATGATGAACAATGAACTGATACCTAACCGCCATTCCTCCAATTCTCTGAATGATCTGAATGATGTGAATTTCTCTAGTGATACACCTCCTCCTAACCAACAAGCAGCTCAAGCATTCCTTTTAGCAGGAGCCAAACCTAAGGACACAGCCCCTGCTACTAACTGTTTTTTACCCTTCCCTGTAAAGCAACAACCAGGATGGAGAGGCCGATCAAACAGCAGAGGGCCACGAAAAAGAAAGGGATCCGAAGAAAGATACACAACCACAAGGAAACGGAGAAATTGAACTCTTTGGTACATAATATTTCTGACTATATTATCTGAGTCAGACCTTTCTCTTTTAGAGAAAGGCCTTAATTTTATACCCTCCCAGACTAGTTTTCTTAATGATGTTCTTGTTGATCTAAGATTGTTTTGAGGCAATGTATCTCTGAAAATTTTATTCAAAAATAATAGTGCTTTAGATACGAAAGCTTTAAAGAATTTCTTTAGAGTTAAAAGCAGTTTCATACCTCTTATGCCACACAATGTTGAGAGTTTTATGAAAATGTGTGAGACTGACTTTTATGAATAGTTTGCTCTAAATAAGAAAAGATGCAGTTTTTTTAACATTACCAAAGCAGAACAAGATTCCCTGCATGCTCTAATAAACAACACAAACATTATTATTAAGTCAGCTGATAAAGGTGGAGCTGTGGTCATTATGAATTTCTCAGATTATAACATTATGAATAATCTTTTATCTGATGTATATGAAAAGGTTACCCCAGAGACACTTAAGAAAATTATTAAAACCATACACTCAGATCTTTATGATCTTCTGATGGGTGGCCAGATCAGTTGTGAGCTTTATGAATATTTTCTCATAGAATTTCCCACTACTCCTATAATTAAAGGTTTACCGAAGATTCACAAAGACGTTATTCCTGTGCCTATGAGACCCATAGTCTCTAGTGAATGTTGGGCAACTTCCACTATCTCTTCCTTTGTAGAGAGTCTTCTTAGACCTCTAGTAGACAGCATCCCTAACATCCTCAGACTCCTACCAACTGATAGATGTCTTAAAAGAAGTAGAGTTTGAAAAGAAGGACACAGAGTTGCTATTGGTTACCATGGATGTCGAAAACCTCTTTACCTGTATCCCAAACGATCTAGGGCTTCAAGCTATTAATGAGGTACTAGTCACTCTATCTGACTATAGTAATAACAGACAAATTTTGATCAACTATTTATTAGAACTGATACTTAATAATAACGTTTTTCTATATCAAAAACAACTTTATTTGCAGAAATGGGGGGTTGCCATGGGCACCCCCTGTGCAAATAGTTACGCTAACCTTGTGGTTTACAATTGGGAGCGTGAATACTTATTTAAACATACTGAGTTCAATAAAATAAAGATTTATAAGAGGTTTGTGGATGACGTTCTTTTCGTTTGGGAAGGTACAGAGACTGACTGTATCAAATTTATTAGAGAGCTAGAAATCACTTCTTCCTTTTTAAGGTTTACAGTGGAGACATCTTATAGTCAGGCACACTATCTAGACCTGAAGTTAGAGTTTAATGGTAATAAGATTGTCACCTCGTTATATAGGAAACCTACCTGGAGAAACACATTACTTCGTTTCGAAAGCATGCACCCCAGGTTTACCTTTAAGGGAATAATATCTAGTCAAATGCATAGAATATCCAAAATATGTAGTGACAGTAATGCTTTGCAACTAGAACTCGATACACTTGAGGCCCTATTTAGAGAAAGAGGCTATCCCACCAAGTTGATCACAGAATGTAAGCGAGATGTTCTAAGTAAATTAAACATTAATTATGATCTAGATGCTCGTGAAAGGACTGTTCCTAAGCAGTATTTTAGGAATAATGAGAGATTTACTGACAAGTTGAGTTATGTCACTAGATTCACTAGTGATATTGTTAATTTAAATAAAATTTGTTTCTAGAAATTGGAATGTTCTAATAACGGATCCCTTCACTAAAACAATAGTGGGTGACCACCCCAGATTTAGTTATAGAACTTCTCATAACCTAAAGGAGCTTCTTTGCTCAGAGAGGACTGTACAATACAGCAATGAACAGAGTGATAAACAAGGTACTTTTCCTTGTGGTCGATGTTCCATGTGTCCCTATATATCTAAGAATATTAGTTTTCTACATCCAGAAGGGCTTTTCACCTTTATACCTAGGTTTTATAGTGATTGCAATACTATTAATTTGGTTTATTTAGCTACCTGTGATTATTGTGATGTATTTTATGTAGGGTTAACTAAGAGGTGGCTTCGTGATAGAATTTACAATCACTGTTATGATATCAAGAAGGGACATGAATGTAATGCCTTAGCCAAACACATCATTGAACATAATACTCACACGTTTAGTTTTAAAGTTCTGGAGAAAATAGCTATAAATCCCAGAGAAGGAGATAGCAACAACCAGCTAGCTGTTAAATAACTTAAGTGGATTTTTACCCTGAAGGCTCAAATATATCCTGGTATTAACCAGTCTGTATCAGTTAAACCCATTTTAAATAATAGGAAATTATAATAAATGTGTTTTTTTTACATATACATGTGGCCTTATTACTTATCGATTATGTCATGACTGGCAGCTTAGGCCTCCCCTCCAGGACTTACTTCTTAGTCACAATCAGCTTGACCTATAAGTATTTAGCTTTCTAAAATAATCACGATATAAAGAAGTATTTTTCATATTCATTTCTATTTTCATTTTCTTTACATATCATATACTATGAATATAGTTATACATTCTTTCAGCGTTTGAGCCCTTAATTTCATATACTTAATATATACATTTATTTCTTTGTTCACTTATCATTAATGATTTTTATTAATATTTTATTTTAATATATTGGCATAATAATTAATAGAAATACATATAAAATACATATATTATCTTTAAGATATATATTTGGGTAATTCTTTGAAATCAACACACACATACATATACGTATATATTTTTTATACAAGAAAGAATTTTTTTCATATATTATTCTTCATATATAATATAATTTATTTTTTATATATAGTCATTAATATTTCATTGTTTAGTTTATTTTCCAATATGTGAAACATATTCATCCATACACACTCATACTAAATTTAAAATTATCACTATATTTTTTAATATATGTGATTTTAGAGTCAGTATTTTTATTTCTATTTTTGTTTTTTATTCTTTTGACAAAAGCTATTCATAGCATATATTATCATATAAATGTCAGTTTTATAAAGTATATTCTTATTACTTGATTTCAGTGTGTAGCTGTCGGGGAAACATCTTGATGGTTAATTTTTATATTATTTTTATAATTTTTAATTCATTTTTTGAATCTTGATACTAGTAAGACTAATATCCTTGATTCTACGGCACTTTCCACATTTGGCTTAGGCATAGTTCCATTAGTTTGTTCCCTCCCAGTCTTCATTCATTTCTTGTGAGTGGTTCACTAGTATCATTACGCTTTGACACACTAACTCAGTGCCCTTTGTAGGGTTTCATCTATGAGTTTTATGAACAAAACAGGTACCATTTTAAATAAAAAGCTTTGATACTAATTATTGGATTCGTTTTACATGAGTTGTTGCGTTTAGATACTTTATATTATTGTTACTCAGAGTGTTTTACTCATAAGTTCCTATAAACATAATAGGCTTTGTTTAATATGAACTGCGCTTTAAATCTATGCAGGTTTCTACTATAGTTTTGTGTTCAATATTGGTTTATACCTAATAATTATAAACATCTCGTACATGCATACCGCTATATTTATTGTGGAAATGCGATGTTTCAAGGCAGTTGATTATAGGCATTTTGTTTTATAGGATGCTTACATCAGAATTTGCACCTCTTGACAGTAAGCTTTCCCTTTAAATTGCCTCTGCATACAGTTCTTTGTAACTAACCTGACATGCATATACATATTACAAAGAGCATGATCGTCTAGGATTATTTTGCTGTTCTTTATAAGTAACATTGTTGCTCTAACATTTTTTAACATATCTTAACTAGAATTTTAATTTAGCTGAGCGTATTCACAGAACATGGAAATTGATTGCGGGTTTTTTTAAATGGTTTAAACATTTTGTCTGTATCTCTTTAATTTTGGAAGACGCATCAGTGAGCTGCCCTCATATCATAGGGCATTATTTGCTGTTAAATATTTTTTTAGAATTGCTTAAATTTGAATTAGTATAGATTTTTTATACTATGGAATATTGACTATATGTATCTGAATTATCGGCAGTGCTCTTTATACATGTAATCTATTCTTTTAGTGCGTTCCTGAGTAATATAATTTTTAAATATTACATTTTTCACATATAATAGTGAAGCGATTATCTTGTTAGTTGCTTCACTAGAGTTTTATTCACTACATTAAGTTAGATTTGTTAAATAATTCTTTAAAATAGTTCATTACAGGCATATGATAGATCGTCAACGGTCTATTCTGTTTTCCTCTGCATTACAGCAGTTTTACTCATGAATGTTATTAATACTTTCTATATCTAGCTTGGCGCAGTTTTATAAACATATGCACTGGTATTACATTTACGTTATCTATCTATTTAGTTTAATGTTTTTCCTGGCCGTCAGTCAGGTTTGTTTACTTGTCTTATACTCATACTGTTACTTTAATGAAAAGCTTATGCTGATTATTCCATTAAACAGTGACTAATGTTTCTTTGGCTTGTGCGCCAAAAAATTGTGTATATAAGAATACAAGTTTTTAACCGTTGAATACACCTGAAGAAGCGTAGTCCAACTACGTGAAAGCGCTTGTGTGTTTTTATGGCTCAATAAAAGATACTACGTTTATTCAACTTTTTCATGTGGTGACTCCTGCTGGAATCTGGTATTATTAAATGTAAAATTGTATAATATGTACAATGTTGCAACAAGTAATCCTAGAGTTAAACAGTAGCTATTAGCTGTACATTGTCAGAGTAGATGCTGAAATGTTGGTTGTGGGGTGGGGGGGGGATTAAAGTGTCAGAGTTGAGGGTAGTACAGGGTGAAGAGTTCAAGCTTATGATTAACTAATGGGAATTTATAAGTGTGCTCTGTATGTACATGTACAGCACTTGTGCACAAAGTATTGTTTTTGATATAAAGCTCTAGCCTTTTCAGCCATATTCTTCACACTAGGTTAAAAAAAAAAATCAGTGGCTTGTGACATTTGGTTCACATGAAGAGTATAGATACTCTTCAACATTTTCCAGGTTGCTTCATCCAACCTCTCCCCTTTTCTCTCCTGCACTGATTTGTTGAATGCATTTCACAGTTGGAAAAGCTATAATCACCAGCTTGGCCTGGGCTGTGGCTGAAAACGCGTTTATATCATGTTATCGAAAGATGAAAATAGCGAACGCTATTTCATCGGACCTAAAATATCTAAACCACATAATATCGAACATTCAGAACAGCAAATTTTTTCCTTGGGGGAAAAAAAATTCGCTACTCCGAAACACTTGCACACACACACATACACTTTTATAATCCTACACTAAACTATGCATACAACTACTATCTATTCACTTACCTTAACCCTAACCCTAAGGTCCGCCCCAACCCTAACTCACCTAACCTGCGCCCTAATCCTAACAATCACACACTTACCTGAACCCAACCCGTAAATCTCCACCACAGCACTGAAAATAGCGAAGCCGCAGAACCAGCCAACCAAATTCTTTCCCTAAGAAAGAATTCGGTGTTCTGCAGCTTTGCTATTTTTAGCGTTCGAATGGGTCGATATTAGAACATTCGAAGTTTTAAAATTTCGATGTTCTGATATAGACCCCTGAAAACACTATGTGGACCACCCCTCCTACCTGGTTGGCAAAGTAATACATTTAATGCTCTTTCCCACAATTCTCTCTGCTCTTTCCACTCAAACATTTGTATAGCACATTTGATGGCCCTGGGGCTATCTTTGTGTGTATGTGTTTTGCAGATTCTCTAAAATATGGAAGGTTTATCATTCTTCCTTTGACTGAATAGGTTTCTTACACACCTTTTGTATTTATAACCTTTTTTCTTTTTTTTTTTTTTTTTTTTTTTTTTTTTTCTTAGTTAGTGTGGAAAACAAATTTCATCTACGAAGAACTTTCCTGGTGAATTTTTTTGGGTTGGTGTAGACTGTGCTGCCAGGAAGTTCGCATTTGTTTTATGAAACTGCAGAACAGATCGAAAACATTTTGGCTGATGTCTCAAAGATTTGGAGGCTTGCGATCTGAATGGTTAAACCTGCTTCTTTAGTCAGTTTTATGGCAGCATTTCATGCTTTCCGTATGCTGATGCCACTTGCGTTAACGTGTACTGTTTTTGTAAGTATTGGCATCAGCACAGGGCAATTGCAAGTCTTAGGTGTTGCTGTGTGTGGTGTTTTTAAATGAGCATAGGCTGAAAATGTTCACTGATTGGGCAAAATGTTGTACCATATCGTGTGGTACATCTATTTCACAAGGGACCATTAAAATAGTATACAACAAGCACTGTATAAATCACACATACTAGACATTCCCTCCCTTCCTTCCTTCCTTCCAAACCTATTCAAAGACTGAAAATACCACAAGATAATACAAATCAGCAAGTGTTGAACTAAATATTGTTCTCTGCAATTAACATGCTATCTTTTACAAATGCAGTGTACACAAATTGATTTCTAACAGGCCTATCTCTACTCTACAGAAAGCTCCTCTCAGTAACTCTTAAATGAGTGTAGGTGAGAAAATTGGTGCGCATACTACTTTAGTCATTGCAGGAG
>NC_056728.1:313606197-313618697 GCF_019279795.1 Protopterus annectens
TAAATGAATTAATTAGTTGCGTGTTCTCAAGTTAAAAACACATTAAAATGTTCTTTCTTTAAAAATATGTAACTGTGTGTAATACATGAATAGTTCTTCTATAAAAACACGTATATGATTAACATTTAATCTGTTAAGAAAATGTTTATAAATAACAATACATATATTAGATACTAACTTAATTGCTTCTATGTTCAACTACTTATACCATTTTTATCTAATCTTATCTGCCTTTATATGAAGCAAGCTCTTTGGAGAAATCCTGTCATTGATACCAGGAAAAACTGTGGCATTCAGCAAAACCTGCCAATGTGTTTCCCTATATTCTAAAAAACGGGGCCAATAACCACCTTTCTCCTGTCTACCTACATTTTCCTATACACAGAAGAGGAATTTTTTAAAATCCTTACAGTTTATGCTGTGTCTGAATAAGGCATTTGTTTTGTCTTTTCTCTTTTTTGCATAAATATGTTGGTAAATTTGCTTTTTTAACTTTATTTCCATTTTTCCTATATAATATACACAGCATGACTGGCAAAAGGCCACGTAGACAACTCCTTTTGTATTGCAATTATAATTCCGTCACTGGAATTATTCTGTTGTGACCCTCTCACTATATTCTTACATTCATAAATGTACCTACATTCCCTGCAGCCATTGCATTTCCTCATATTACCTAATGGAATTCTATCTTTGTTTCTTCCTTTCAAATATGTTCGTAATGTTGGGTTCTCTTCTGAAAACTATTTTTGGCTTATTACCCAGTTTTTCAGTAATTCTGTATACCCCAAAAACATGATTCCAGTTCTTTTCCACCATTTTATTTATTTATTTTATTTATTTATTTTATTTATTTGCAGTTCGTTTACCAGGATAGTCCATTGGGTCACAAAGAACCCGTTTTCACTGAAATCCTGGGGAGAAAAGCTCCAAAACAAGTAGAAGATTACAAGATATTTTGTTACAAATATAGTTATAGTTACTATGGCCTAGTAAAAAAAACATTGCAAGTACAACAGACTAATGAATAATATTCATATACTACAAAGAAAAAATTACAATGTGATAATTGAGATGTTTTTACATTCAGGGTAGGTTGCACTAAGAGGTGCATGTTATGCATTCAATATCAAAGGCTTAATACAAATGAAATCAGGATATATGAGTTAGGAGAGTAAAAAATACATTTTACAGACCTCTACGCTATCCTCATTGTATGTTAGCACACGGCGAGTAGTTACATCTTCTGTCTTCTTAACATTCAACAAACTCAGGTTTTTTCAATAATGGAGGATAAAAAATCTTCTCTCCTGCTTGTTACACAACTCTCCTGTCCCTCTAGGATACTGTTTGGGTAACCCCTTATTCCCAGCATGGCCTTTTTATCTGATATTGTTAATCCTCGTTCATTCCTTATGCCTGGGTTATCGGTTCCGACCTCGGAACTGAGCCAGCCATCTTCCAAGCTCGCAAAAACCCCAAACTCTCGAGCTAAACTCTTACCCACAATTCCCCCCTCCCTGTTACCTCAGATTTCGTTTGCCGCATCGCCATTCAGTCGTGTCAGGCCACTTCTCTTGAGCGAAGTGAAACTTTTTTTGATGATACCTTATCGTATTACAGTTCTGCATTCAAAACTTGTTAAGTAGTTCTCTTACCCTATCGCATCTAGCGACTCTATTTTGTTTATTTCTAGTCCTTATTTCTTGCCATGAGGTAACTCCTTTACCATCGTTGGTAAAACCTTTCTTTGCTTTACCTTCGGGTGTTTCTCGTACCATTGTTGGTACTTTCTTTCTTCCTTTTTCCTTTCTTCCTCCTTCCTATCATGGCAGAGAAAAAAGGTGGTCCGGGATTTAAAAAGTGTGTATTGTGGTCATAAATTACCTATTTCGAATGCACGTGCATTATGTGTTTACTGTTTGGGTGTGCCTCACTTGACCCGACTTGCGGAATTTGTGCGAACTTTTCTAACAGGACTTTGGTGGAAAGGAAAAATAAGCTGATTTAAAAGGAACTACTTAAATCTTCCTTTGCAGAGGCTATTTCTGGGTCTGAGGCTTCAACCCCTCCTAGTTCTCATAAGAAAAGAGATGAGCACAAGAAGGCCAAGTCTCTTCCGTCATCTCCTGCTGGGGACCAGCAGGAACCAAGACATAAGAAGGCCAGACCTTCTAGTTCGGATTTGACTTCTTTGGCCCAGAGACTTTCGGTGCCTAGATCTTCTGCACCAAAGCATTCTGCACCAAGTATTGTGCCCTACACCTCATCTGAACCTAGGGGCCCCTCTGTTCAGACTTCCTTACTGGCACCGACCTTTTCTTCGATGCAGACCTTTTCAGCGTCTATTTCCATTCAGACTATTCACACAGCACAGACTGTCCTCTCCGTACCGACCACCTCGTTTTCCACACAGACTCTTTTGGCACCTACCATAGAGCCAACTATCACTTCGGCACCAATCTCATCGGTGCAGACATTACATTTGGCACAGATTATCTCCTCTGTGTAGACACCAGTAGTACAAGCCTTAACAGCCCCGTTGTTCTCGGTGCAGACGCCTATTTTAGCACCATCCAAAGACCCCTTTGTGGGTAGAGTTTCCTCCATCCTTGGATAGACCTGACTCCCCTTCAGCTATGGTCATGAGATCCACTAGAAGTCTCTTAGAACATGATGTAGTGCATCTTGTGGATCAATTGCTTTCGGCCAGAGGTATCCAACTGTCCAGGACCTATTCTTCCTTCAGAGGTGAACACCCTTCTCCGAAGACCCCTACCTATTCTCCTCCTTTGTTGCCTTTGAAGCCCCTTGCTGTAGCACAGACTTCTCTCACTTAGGCTCCTTTTATGGACCTCACTAAGGAGCCGCAGTTGCCTTTGTGGCAGGAGAGACTTGTCACTCCAGTCACTGCTCAGCATGCCAGCTGTGGCATATGTACTCCTGTTTTTCACAGCCATCCAGGGACTCTGAGTCCACGGGCTGATTTGCTTGAGCGAGGTGTGACCTCCTCGGGTGGACTAGCCTTCCAACTCATGGAGAAGGCTCTTGCGTTTTTTGGCGATCCTGTGCTATCAGTGCCCCCGTCCTCCTCTGGACCTCAGTTTACACAAGCCACAAGCCACCCCTGGCAGACACAGAGCACAAGGGCCTCGGGACACACTTGCATAGTAGGCCCCTTTTGCGCTGTCTTCCCCAGATTCTCCCCCTGAGGAAGTTCATTGTAAGAGTTCGTGTAAGAGGAAGCATGTGGACTCACCAGAGGAGTCCCTCACGGAAGACACGGACTTTGATGGGGAAGGGTCCCCTTGGTCACTCTCTGAGGTATCCTTTGCAGATCCTCGAAACAGAGAGGTGAATGGTGGCCCTCTAACCTGACCTCTGAAGAGTCTATTTTCCTGCAGGCCTTTCGTGCCCGGCCCCCTACCTCCTGGGTTACTCCACCTGCCGATGACCTTGTCCGGCTCGTCGTGCAGTGTACATGGAAGGCTCCTGACGCCGTTGACGCCATTCCCCGCAGGCCAGATAAAATCTTGTCCCCTCCAGATAGTGATCCTCACTGGTCCAAAGGTCTTCCTGTAGATGCCTTGGTGGTGGTGGCGGCCGCAACAAAAAAGGATCTGGCGGAAGAAAGCCAGACTGTCCACCCACCCAATAAAGAGCCCCAGACGCTGGACAGATTAGGGAACCGTACTTTTGCATCAGTGACCTTTGAAGCAGGTGCCTGAATTATATGGCACATTTTACCAGGCTTCAAAGAGACTTAATTTGAGCTCTCTGAAACTTTGGCTGGAGCTGGGTCTGATGAGGTCTGGGACAAAGTGACCTCACAGTTAGCCACCCTTGAATCGAACTTTAACTCCTCCATGCGTCTGATTTCTCATGCATCAGAAGGAGCAGCTAGAGCAGCGGGTGCAGGCTTTGTCCTGAGGCTGCATGTCTGGATGAGCTTGTGTGATTTCGCGGAACCCTTCAAGGCTTCCTTTCTGAATGCTCCCATTGAAGCCTCTTCGTTATTTGGACCCAAGGTAAAAGACACACTGGTTAGATGTGAACAGGGCGGTAAGACCCTTTCTGCCGTGGGTGTCTGTTATTCTTCCCCTTCAACGGGCTTTCTCCAGAAACCAGAAGAGTGGGAAGACTTGGCACAAAAAGTCTGAGTTCTTTCCATGACACACGAGCAGAGTTTTCCCCTAGAGGCAGAGGGGGAAGCTCATATGGAAGACTCCCCTTTCGGGGCAGAGGAGGTCCACGTAACTAGGGTTCCAGAGATTCTTTCTCTGGTCAGTCCTACCAGCCCTCCTGAAGAGTGGCCCAACTGCTTTCCTCGGGAAGCAGTTGGTCGTTTCTCTTTCGTACCCAAGAATCTGCGGTAAAGGCTAGCCAGGCAGAAGGGTACAGAGATAATAACCAGAGGTTATCATATTCCCTTCGATCTTTGTCCCACCCCCCCCCCCAAGAAACTTACCCAACATTCCACCCAGTCAAAGGGAAGAAGCAGCATTAGAGATTTCAAAGCTGCTAAGAAAGAGCCATCCAAATAGTCCCACCAGACAAGATAGGATCTGGATTCTACTCAAGATTATTTTTGATGCCAAAAAAGACCGGGGACTGGAGACCGATTTTGGATCTCAGTGTGCTAAACAAATTTCATAGAGGTACAGAAATTCCGGATCGTACAGTCTTCGCTCCCACTCTTGGAGGCAGGCGATTGAATGTGCTCTATAGATCTTCAAGATGCGTACTACCACATAGAGGTGGACAGACCATCGAGAAGATTCTTTCGCTTCCCTGCGGGAGCTAGTCATTATCAGTTCCGAGTACTGACCTTCAGACTCTCAACAGCCCCAGAGTCTTCACAAAGTGCATGGCAGTTGTCATAGCTCACCTGCAACTGCAAGGATTCCAGGTGTTTCCATACCTAGATGACTGGCTCATCACCGCCTCCACCAGACTTCTATTGGAAGACGCCTTGGCATACTCTCTTCACACCGCAGAAAGGCTTGGTGTGACCATAAACTGGCAAAAATCCAATCTACCCCCATCCCAATCCATAGAATTCATTGGGGTCCTGTTGGATACAAAGAACTGCATGGCTTCGATTCCAGAGCACAGAATTTTAAGGATAAAACAACAACTTATACCCATCTTCTCCAGAGAAAGATCCACAGCACATTCTGTCCTCCAGCTGTTGGGTTCCATGTTGGCTTCCATCACCATTGTCCCCCTTGCGAGATTCCACATGAGGCTTTTACAATGGTTACTACTCACCCAGTAGTACCTTTTTCAGTTTCCTCTATCATCCCAGATTCGGGTGACTCAGAGATGCAAACAAGACTTGATTTGGTGGCTGTCGCAGAACCCGTCACAATGGTCTCGCCCCTTCACACCCCAACAGCCCAAAGCCACAGTGACCACAGACTCCTCCCTGATGGGGTGGGGGGTTTCAGGGGAAGACAGTCCAAGGCACGTGGTCGGAACTAGAGGCTCATCTGCATATAAATGTCCTAGAACTGAGGACGGTGCTTCTAGCGTTGCAAGCATTTCATTCCCTCCTTCAGTCAGGGACTATTGCAATACGATCGGACAACATGGCTGTAGTCTGATCCATCAACAAACAAGGCAGAACCAAATCCTACCCACTTTGTCGAAAGGCGATGAGGATATGGCAATGGGCGATGGCTGCCAACCGCTTTCTGATAGCAATGCACATTCCCGGGAGTTCCAATGTGATAGCAGACAGATTGAGCAGGTGCATTCTGCGACCACACGAGTGGTCTCTGAATCCTCTTATAGTGGCAGAGATTTTCAACTGCTGCGGTCTCCCTTCCTGCAACCTCTTTGCATCCCCAACCCACTACAAATGGAGCAATTACTTCGCCCTGCTTACCCCTGTGGGACAGTCACCCAGGGACGCTGTAGTTCATGATTGGCCCCCGGGTCTGCCTTATGCCTTTTCCCCCCTCTTCCTCTCATTCCCCAGTTCCTGAAGAAAGCCCGCCGGTTGAAGTGCAAAATGATCCTCATAGTGCCATATTGGCCTCATCAAATTTGGTTCCCCTTCGTATGGCCTCATCTGCTAGATCAACCATGGATTTTCGATCCAACTCCGGACTTGATCTCCCAGAACCTGATTCACCCCAACCTGAACAGCCTGAAGCTCACAGCTTGATTCCTCCACTTCTGGGGATTGCCAGGCAGACTGATCTTTCTTCCCCAGTACGTGACATTCTTATTGCATCTCATAAGTCTTTCACCAGAACTATTTATCTCAGCAAGTGGAAAAGGTTTATCATTTGGCTGAAAGAAAAATGGATAGACCCTTTTTCAGCACCAGTGCCAGTAGTACTTGAATACCTGTCAAGTTTATTCCATTCTGGCCTATCTGCTTCTAACATTCAAGTTCATTTGGCCGCAATATCTAATTTTCACAATGGTGTCCATGACTCTTCCCTTATGTCACACAAATTATGCAAGACCTTTCTCATCATCTTCTTTCGGCTGTTCCTAATGGGGTTCGCCACAGAGGATCATATGTTTCCATTTCTTCCTGTCCTCTGCATTTTGCTGTGTCACACCAACCCACCTGCATGTTCTCTCTCACCACATCCATAAACCTTATCTTAGGCCTTCCTCTTTTCCTGTTACCTGGTAGCTTCATCCTTAGCATCTTTTTCCCAATATACTCAGCATTCCTCCTCAACACATGTCCAAACCAACGTAATCTTGCCTCTCTGGCTTTGTCTCCAAACCTTCCAACCTGGGCTGACCCTCTAATATACTTATTTCTGATCCTGTCCACCCTCGTCACACTTGGGGCAAATCTTAACATCCTTAACTCTGCCACATCCAGCTCTGCCTTTTTGTCAGTGTCGCTGTCTCCAACCCATATAACATAGCTGGTCTCGCTACCGTCTTGTAGACATTCCCTTTCACTCTTACTGGTACTCGTCTGTCACAAATCACTCCTGACAGTCTTCTCCACCCACTCCATCCTGCCTGTACTCTCTCTTCTTCACCTCTCTTCCACACTCACCAATACTCTGAACTGTTGATCCCAAGTATTTAAACTCCTCCACCTTCGCCACCTCTACTCCTTGCATCCTCACCATTCCTCTATCCTCCCTCTCATTCACACACACACATTCTGTCTTAGTCCTGCTGACCTTCATTCCTTTTCTCTAGAGCATATCTTCATCTCTCCAGGGTCTCTTCCACCTATTCCCTAATCTCACTACAGATCACAATGTCATCTGCAAACATCATAGTCCACGGGGACTCCAGTCTGATCTCATCTGTCAACCTGTCCATCACCATTGCAAATAAGAAAGGGCTCAGAGCTGATCCTTGATGTAATCCCACCTCCATCTTAAACGCATCCGTCACTCCCACCACAGACGTCACTGCTGTCACACTACCCTCGTACATATCCTGTACCACTCTTACATACTTTTCTGACACTCCCAACTTCCTCATACAATACCGCAACTCCTCTCTAGGCACCCTGTCATATGCTTTCTCTAAGACTAAAAAAACACAATGCAACTCCTTCTGACCTTCTCTGTACTTCTCCAACACTCTCAGAGCAAACATCGCATATGTAGTGCTCTTTCCCTGCATGAAGCCATACTGCTGATCACTAATCCTCACGTCCCTTCTTAACCTAGCTTCCACTACTCTTTCCCATAACTTCATGCTGTGACTGATCAGTTTAATCCCTCTCTAGTTACTACAGCTCTGCACATCACCCTTATTCTTAAAAATCGGTACTAAAACATTTTTCTCCATTCCTCAGGCATCCTCTCACTTTCCAAGATTTCATTAAACAATCTGGTTAAAATCTCCACTGCCATTTCACCTAAACACCTCTGTGCTTCCACAGGTATGTCATCTGGACCAACAGCCTTTCCATTCTTCATCCTCTTTTTATAGCTATTCTTATTTCCTCCTTGCTAATCCACTGCACTTAATGATTCACTGTCCCCACATCATCCAACCTTCTCTCCCTCTCATTCTCTTCATTTATCAACCCCTCAAAGTACTCTTTCTATCTGCTCAACACACTCTCCTCGCTTGTGAGTATGTTTCCCTCATTATTCTTTATCACCTTTACCTGCTGCACATCTTTCCTAGCTCGGTCCCTCTGTCTAGCCAATCAGTACAGGTCCTTTTCTCCCTTCTGTGTCCAACCTTTCATACAACTCTTCATATTCCTTATCCTTCACCACCTCTCTCTTTGCCATGCACCTAATCTCCTTGTACTCCTGTCTACTGTCTTCATCTCTCTGACAATCCCACTTCTTCTTTGCCAACCTCTTTCTCTGTATACCCTCCTGTACTTCCTCATTTCACCACCACCATGTCTCCTTGTCGTCCTTCCTCTGTCCAGATGTCATACCAAGCACCTTTCTAGCCATCTCCCTTAGTAGCTGTGTTGTAGTTACCCAGCTGTTTGGTAACTCTTCACTGCCACCCAGTGCCTGTCTTAACTCATTCCTGAACTCCACCTCACAATTATCCCTTTTTCAATTTCCACCATTTGATCCTTGGTGCTGCCCTCACACTCCTCCTCCTCTTCTTGATCACCAGCGTCATCCTACAAACCACCAGCCTATGCTGCTTAACTACACTTTCTCTGGTCACCACTTTAGTCTCCAATCTCCTTCAAACTGGCCCTTCTACATAAGATATAATCCACCTGTGTGCATCTTCCTCCACTCTTGTATGCCACCCTATGCTCCTCCCTCTTGTTCAAATACGTATTCATCACAGCCATGTCCTTCCTTTTCGCAGAATCCACTACCATCTGACCTTCTGCATTCCTTTAACACCATACCTACCCATTACCTACCCATCACTTCCTTATCCCCTCTGTTTCCTTCACCAACATGCCCATTGAAATCTGCTCCAATCACCACTCTCTCTCACCCTTGGGTACAGTCAACACGACTTCATCCAACTCGCTCCAAAATTTTTCTTTCTCATCCATCACACACCCAACTTGTGGAGCATATACATGAACAACATTCATCATTACACACTCAATTTTCAGCTTCATAAACATCACTCTATCCGACACTCTTCACCTCCAAAACACTCTTGGCATACTGTTACTTCAGGATAAGTCCTACGCCATTATCCGACACTCTTCACCTCCAAAACAGTCTTGGCATACTGTTACTTCAGGATAAGTCCTACGCCATTTCTCCTCCCATCCACAACAATTTGAACCCACCTCCGATACACCTAGCCTTACCCTTCCATCTGGTCTCTTGCACACACAGTATACCAACCTTCCTTCTGTCCATCATATCTGCTATCTCTCTCCCTATACCAGTCATACTGCTAACAAGTTCCGACCCTCACTACCACAGTTCTAGCCTTTCACCTCTCTTCCTGCCTTCGGCCATGCCTTCCACCTCTTCTTCGGCCAACACTAGCCCAATTTCCGCCAGCACCCTGTTGGCTAACAGTACTGGTGGCAGTCGTTCTTGACCCGGGCCTCGACCGATCCGGTATGTAAATATTTACTGCTGTCTGCATGCAATATTTGGTGAAGTTTTACGCCGGATGCCTTTCCTGATGCAACCCTCCTCATTTATCCTGCCTTGGGACCGGCACAAAGAAATGCACTGGCTTGTGCATCACCAGTGGCTGGGTTATATGCAAGACCTTTCTAAAAGGCATAAATCATTTGAAACCCCCTTTTAGAGAGCCTATCCAGCCATGGGACCTGTCATTAGTCCTGTAAGCTTTGACAATGTCTCTTTTTGAACCATGCAACCTCAAATTTCTTTCTTGGAAAACTTTGTCCTTGGTTGCCATTACTTCTGCCAGACGTACCTCTGAACTTCAAGCTCTAGGCATCAAACGGCCTTACTTGATCTTTTATATAAAGATAGTGTCATTGAGAGCTAATTCTTCCTTTATGCCAAAAGTGATCTCTGAAATGTCCATTAACCAAACCATTGAATTCCCAGTTTTCTTTCCCAATCATTCTAACAGAGGAGGGTATTGTTTACATAACTTAGACATTCACAGTTAAATTAATTTCTATCTGGACATAACTAAGGCTTCTCACAAATCAGATCAGCTATTCCTGGCCTATTCTGGACCCGGACCTAGACTTTCTAAGGTCACATTGGCTAAATGGTTAAAATACTGTGCAACGTTTATTCACAAAACTCATGATCTCCCTCTGACTACAGCCGTAAGGGCTCATTCCACTAGATCGGTAGCAACTTCTGCTGCCTTCCATGCTAGAGCTTCTTTACCTGACGTTTGTGCACCTGCAACTTGGGCTAGACCTCATACCTTCATCAGCCATTACAAATTGGATTTGGCCTCCAGAGTAAGAGCATCCTTTGGTTCAATGGTGCTCAAGAATGTCCTTCCATGAGAGCCGCCCAGGAATAAAGGTAGCTGGGGACTCTCTGTCCCAGGCATAAGGAATGGACGAGAATTAACAATATCTGATAAAGAAGTTGTCTTGCTATAACGTTCCATCTGTATTATTGATCCTCGTTCAGTCATTACGACCCTCCCTCCTTCCCCCTCCTGAGGCTTATAGTGGATCTCATCATCCGGTTCCGTTAGGTCCTTTGGCCAGAGGTAGCCTCTACTTTCATTGACTTGCAAACTCAAGCTGAGGTAACAGGGAGAGGAGAATTGTGGGTAAGAGTTTAGCTCGAGTTTGTGGCTGTTGCGAGCTTGGAAGATGGCCGGCTCTGTTCCGAGGTCGGAACTGATAACCCAGGCATAATGACTGAACGAGGATCAACAATACAGATGGAATGTTATGGTAAGACATAACAGATGACAATAGATTTAAAGAAAAAGAAGTTGCTAGTCTTGATATTCTAATCATTTGGCCCTTTACCAAATTTCTTTTTTGCCAAAAGGGGTGGTCACTCTCAAAGTGCAGAACTATTCGAGTGGCTGGGCTTCCTATATATACATGATTTATAACCTCCATCTCTTCTATTTTTGTATAGGTGGATGTCCAGATAATTAACTGCTTCTTTCTCAGTTTTACTGGTAAAGCTCAAAAAAATCAGTAGTGGCATTGATGTAGTTCAAAAAATCATCTGCCTCATCAAGCCCCCCTTCCCATAATATTAGAATGTCGTCCAAAAGTCTATAATATCCAAAGATATTTTTCCTGAACATTTAACACAAATTTGGTTTCCCAGTACCAAAGAACAGTATTGGCAAATATTGGGGCTAATGCTGCACCCATTGCTACCCCTGGGTTTGCTTGAAGTGTTCCCCCTGAAACCATACAAAATTATTTTTCAGAACCAATTCCATGAGGGTAGCGAAGACATACAATGTATCCCTTGAAAATCTAGTTCCTTCCCTTAGTGCTTCCTGGAAATATTCCATTCTTTCTTCATGTGGGATACAAAGAAAAAGTTCTTAATATCAATAATCAAGAAAATAACTTCTTCCTTAAACTCATTCTTTGCCATGCTCTGTAATAAATGCCAAGAGTCCTTCAAGATATGTTTTTTATCCTCAGAAAATCCTTTTAAATGGAACTGTAACATTTTTGCTAAAGGTTCTGTTTTACTCCCACCTCCTGCCACTGTGGGTCTCATCGGTGGATCCCCTATTGATTTATGAATTTTGTGGATCCCAAAGAAGGCTGGGGTTACAGGGTTGTTCACCTTTAAATATCTCACCTCCTCTTCACCAAAGGCATATTCCTGGAAGAGTTCTTCCAAAATCATGTCTAATCTAGCATTAAAGATGTTAACCTCATTCAGTGATGCTGCACTAAAGTAGGGACTGTCATTCAAATATTTCATCATTCTGGTGGTGTAGTCATAATGTTCCATTAGAACTACCCCTCCCCCCTTATCGGGCTTCATGATTCTTACTTCTTGGTTCCTCATTAACTCTGTTAATGCCTGTTGTTTCTCTTTTGTTAAATTTTGGTTAATTTGTCTAATCTTGTTCCCTATTAAATTCCTGTATTCTGTTTTGTTCAGTCTATTGAAAAGGGCCACTGGTGGTAATGGGGGGGGGGGGGTTATAAGTACTTTTTCTTTTTAGGGTTACTCTAGTTGCACCACTCTCCTTCCCATTCTGCATTGCCAACTTTAAATTTATGGCTCTTGCAAACATCTTCAAATCTAAAATGGTATTAACCATATAATTCTGTTTCTGGGATAAACTAAACCCTTTTACAAATAGTTATGCATGGGTGTTATTTAATACGATTCCACTGTAGTTATAAATATTAAGGCCTGTATATTCCAGAATACAAATATTTCCATTTTCATTATTGTTCCCTGTATTACTATTGTCATTATACATCGCTTCAGTAGGGACATTATTAAACTCAAAATCATGCTGTAAAAATATATAATTTATTTCATTGGTTATGCTCAGTACACCTAGATTTTTTTGTTCCCCAAAGATTCATCACAATATAGCTCATGTGTAATTTCAACACGATGCTTTTCCATGTTTGCATCATACAGTTCCTTAAGACC
>NC_056728.1:313623697-313628697 GCF_019279795.1 Protopterus annectens
CTAGGCCCTTTCCTTCTGTTTCAAAGGCTTCTCCCAGGGGCAGGCCAGGTTTAGCTTCAGTTGGTGTTACCCCTAGCTCTTCAGGTACTGTGCCCAAGAAGCATATGCTTAAAATGGCAGAAGATTTGATTACTTTGATTAGGGTTCTATGCCCTCCTGATAAGAGACCTAGGGTGGAGCCTGAGCTGAGGGGTTTTGAGCAGGCTTCTGATGTTTCAGAGTCTTCGGCTGAAGACTTGCAGGAGTACTCTCCTTATTCTGATTCTGATGTGGATGATTCTACTCCTTCTGCTACTCCTCCTGAGGATTTTTCTTTTCAGAAACTCTTCATTCCATGAGGGAGCATTTTAAGTGGGAAGGTCAGGACTTCTCTGATTCCAGGAAAAGGCTTAGGGAATTTCTGTTTTTACCCCAGCATAGGCCTTTGGCTATACCTCCTGTTTTGGATGTAGTGGAAGATGTTTTTACAGAGGCTTCTCTTAATCCTGATTCTTTGCCTCCTGCTCCTGTTAAGCCGGATAGGTATTACAGGGTGCCTGAAGCTCATAAGTATCTTTTAAGAGTCCTAGGGCAGACCCAGAAACTGTTAGCCAGGGGCCTAAAGGTGTTAAGGCTTCTGTTGTGAAAATCCGGTTCCTGCAGACAAGGAGGCTAGGGCCTTGGATAGATGGGGAAAGAAAGTCTATACTTCTTCCACTCTTGCTATGAGGGCTCTGAATTGCCATTTTCACATGTTGAAATACCAAAACTATCTCCTTTCACAATTGAAGTCTAAGGTTGATGCTCTGGCAGTAGGTATTGATTGTAAAGAGTTGCAAGATTTAGTGCATGTTTCTGAACAGGTGGGTAAGCATTCTTTGCAATGTGGTTTTGATGCTGTACAGGCCTCGTCTAGGGTGGCTGCCACTGGGTCAGTTCTTCGCAGGCACGCCTGGCTGAGGGATCAGAATTTGTCTGAACATGTTAAAACAAGGATTTTAGATGCTCCTTTACAATCTGACGTGTTGTTTGGTCCTCCTGTTGAGGCAGTTTTAAAGAAAATGGAAGACAAGGCTAAGTCTATGCAGACTGTTAAAGATTTTTTGCAGGTCCAGCCTCCAAAGTTTAGTAGAAATTGGCCTACTAAAGGGTGGAAGTATCCTTCTTATGATTCCCAGTCTAGGGGTAGATCTAGACGGGGTAAGGGCAGAGCTCAGGGCTCTTTCAGGCCTAGAACAGGGAGTTCTCCTGCACAGGCTTCGAGTGAGGGCAGGGGTCAGTCCTTTCGTAAGCAGACCCAATGACCTACCTTTTCAGCTGCCAGAGCCTGCTAGTCTGGCAGCACCTTTGGGAGGAAGGTTGGCACTTTTCAAAGACAATTGGAGTTTAATTACCCAGGACAGATGGGTATTGGATATCATACACCACGGCTACAGGTTTTATTTCCATACCTTGCCTCCTTTCAAAGGCATGCCAGACGTTCCTCCTCAACAAAGGATAGAGGCTCACAAACAGGTTTCTCTGTTGCTCCAACTAGGGGCCATACAGCCGGTCCCTCTGCCAGAAGTGGGCCTAGGATTTTATTCTCGCCTGTTCCTAGTACCAAAGAAGGGGAACACGTGGAGACCAATTTTGGATTTATCTATCCTCAACACTTATCTCGACATTCCCAAGTTCAAAATGTTGACGTTGCAGCAGCTTTTACCTCTGCTGGGCAAAGATCATTGGATGGTAACTTTGGATCTCAAGGAGGCTTACCTTCATGTTCCTATCAGACTAAGTTGCAGAAAGTATCTGCGTTTTCGAGCTGGGACTTCTCACTATCAGTTCTCTGCATTGCCCTTTGGCTTATCTACTGCGCCCAGAGTGTTCACGAAAGTTCTGGCTCCAGTGATAGCTTTCTTCAGACTAAAAGGAATACAGATCTATCCTTATTTGGACGACTGCCTAATTCTGGCTCAAGGAAGGAAGAGCTTCTTCATCATTTGGAATATGTGATAGCAGTGCTAAGATGCCTAGGGTATTCTGTGAACGAAATAAAGTCCAGTCTAGTACCCTCTCAAGACATGTGTTTTCTGGGTGTGAGACTGAATACAGCATCCCAGATGGCCTTTTTAACCCCGGACAAACAAAAGAGTCTATCCCTTTACTTCCATCAACTATCTCATCAGTCCGGGCTGACTGCAAGGACAGTCCTTCAAGCCTTAGGGTTCATGGCATCTTGTATTCTGGTGCTTCCCAATGCCAAACTGCATATGAGGAAGCTACAATGGTATCTCAAAAATGTATGGACACAGCACTGCCAGGATCTGGACACTGTCATTCAAATAATACCTTGCATTCAAAAGGAATTTTTGTGGTGGGCTCAGGAATGTCACCTAAACAAGGGACTCTCTGTGACCCGGCCAGAGGCGAGTCAGATTTTAACGACAGATGCCTCAGACAAAGCTTGGGAGCTCATCTAAATGGAAAGTGGATACAAAACAAGTGGCCTGTCAGACTACAACATCTACATATCAACATGAAGGAGATGTTAGCAGTCCAGTTTGCATTAATAGCTTTCAAGGAATTGCTTCTTCCAGGACAGGTGTTGATTCTAACAGACAACACAACTGTCATGTGGTACATCAACAAGCAAGGGGAACGATTCTTATCCTCTATGCAGGCAAGCAATGATTTTGTGGGAGACTGCTCTCAGTTTACAGCTCAATCTTCAGGCAAGGTTTCTGCCAGGAGCACAGAACTCCTTAGCAGATGTGTTGAGCAGAAATTATGGATCCCCACGAGTGGAAATTGGATCCTCATGTATTTCAGAAATTGACAGTGTCATGGGGAACTCCAGACATAGATCTGTTCGCTTCTCCACTAAACCATCAGCTGCCAAGGTTTTGCACAAAAAGGTTTCATCCCACAGCTTGGAGAGTGGATGCTCTTTCTTTCAATTGGAGCAATCTCCATGTGTATGCCTTTCCACCTCTGCCTCTCCTCCCAAAGGTACTTCTAAAGGTCAGACAGGACAAGCCAAGGATGATTTTAGTAGCTCCGGATTGGCCTCGACAGCACTGGTACCCATTACTGAGAAGTTTGGTACGGAAGCCTCCATGGCCTTTGCCTTCGATTCCACACCTGTTGTCGCAGGAGGACAGCCATTTGCTAAATGTCAAGCTTCACTCTCTGCACCTAACAGCCTGGCATATTCTGTTTTGAACCATAGTGGGCCACCACTTCCTCAGCAAGTTTTGAATGTTATTTTGGAAGCTAGAAGGCCTAGTACAAGGAAAGTGTACGCAGACAAATGGAAGAGATTTTTATTTTGGAGTGCAGCAAAAGATTTTGATGTTTCTGAGCCTAATTTGTGTGTGGCTCTTCAATATCTTACTGAGTTACTAGACAAAGGTTTGTCTTTCTCTTCTATTAAAGTTCATGCTGCAGCAATTTCAGCTCACTATGATTGCGACCCACCATTGTTTTCTCATCCTTTGTTCAAGCAATTTCTTAGAGGGGCAAAGAATATAAGACCCCACGAAGAGCTCCTACTCCTGCTTGGGATCTCAATTTTGTGTTGGAGAAACTCACTCTACAACCTTTTGAGCCTGCAGCTACTGCTGAGTTGAAATATTTATCATGGAAGACTGCTTTTTTGTTGGCCATTACCTCTGCAAGAAGGGTTTCTGAATTACAGGCCCTTATGGCGGTTGAGCCTTTCTTGATTTTCCATAAGGATAGGGTATCATTACGTACTAATCCTTCCTTTATGCCTAAGGTGGTTTCTAGTGTGGCTTTAAACCAAACTATTCATTTGCCTAATTTTTATGCAAATCCCCAAAATAAAGGGGAAAAGATTTTGCACACTTTAGATGTTCACAGGCAGTTGTGTTATTATTTGGACAGAACTAAAGGGTTCAGGCAGTCTCAGCAGTTGTTTCTTTTCTTTTGCTTTGAGTTCTCAGGGCAAGCCTGTGTCAAAACAAACTATTTCTAAGTGGATTGGGTTTTGCATTGCTTTCTGTTATTCCCATCATGGCAAGGAGATTCCAGCTGGGATTAGGCCTCATTCCACTAGGGCTACTGCCACTTCAACAGCTTTTTTGAGGGGAGTGGCAACCAAGGATATTTTGGAGGCAGCTACTTGGAGTTCTGTGCATACTTTCTCTAGGCATTATCACCTGCCACTTTACTCTAAGTCCAGGGCTGGTTTTGCCACTGCTGTTTTGCAGGGCATTTTGGCAGCTCCTGCTTCCTTGTAGTTAGCCATCCTCCATCCTCCCTTACCTCTGCTTTGGGATTCTACCCAAGTGTAAGGACTGCAGCAATGTGAGATGAAGAACATAGTACAGTTTTGTACCTACCATAAATGTAGATGTTTGAAGATCCACATTGCTGCAGTCCAATTTACCCTCCCTCCTTCCCCTCTGTAGTTAGAGGTGGTTGTGTGGGTTGGGTTGTACATATTGTGTATATTGTATATATTGTACATATAGTTAGTGCAAGGGTGGTTGGTTGGTTGTTGGCTGTCTTTTGGTTTTGACCTTTATTTTTAGGGTCTTCTGACATCTGGGGCAAGAAAAGACTGAGGATATGACGTCGGTCATGCGCATTTGTACCCTGACGTCCTGATGTCAGTCAAATGCGCCCTGACTGACGTCAGCCTTATACTTTGATATTCGGGCCGACCGAGGACAGCGGACTACCCAAGTGTAAGGACTGCAGCAATGTGGATCTTCGAACATCTACATTTATGGTAGGTACAAAACTGTACTTTATTGATGTAGTCTGAGTAAGCATTTCAGGTTGGTAGTTTTGTTAAGACCTGGGTGATTCTCAACCTCTAGTAGAATTTCCCATCTTAGTTCTCTGACTTGCAGTAAATTGTCAGTGCCACCAAAGAAGATTTTCAATTTATCCAGAATGATAAAAGAAAATTTGACGAAATTAGGGAACTTAAGGCTGTGTTTACCCAAGCCATTGGAAAAGTCTTTGTTTCTAATGGCTGCACAATGTTCTTTAATCCTGCCTGCCAA